>NC_090266.1:260752412-261056817 GCF_040414725.1 Anabrus simplex
AAGTGATGAGGAGACTCAAGTAATGTTTGTTTTAAAGCAATCTTATTCTTTTTTGGTGTAACTGCCTGCCGTTTACACACAATTAAATCGTCCCTGGCTACAACAGGACACTCCCCAACAGACAAAAGGGGAAAACATGATAAAAGAGGCAAAAGTAAACTTCCTGAGGAAACATATAAAGCGATGACTACATTTCTCAATTCTCTTAAAGGGCGTAAAGCTCATTATAGTTTACAAGATACAGAAAAGGTTTAGAGCCTACCTACCTGAAGAACTGGATGTGAAAAAGCTACTTTTCATATTTCTGGAACGCTATTCAAATTTCTTGTGAGACATTCAGAGTAACATTTGTCACAAAATTTAACATCTCTTTTGGGTATCCCCCGAACTGACACATGTAGCACATGCGATGAACAGAAAGCATCAGCTAGTAACTTAGAAAAGGCTGAAGAAACATCATCTAATCTGGAGGAAATAAAGAAGATGGAAGAAGATTTGAAGAAACTGCATAACGAAATGAAACTGCACAAAGTTAGAGCTGACTGGTTCTACAAAAGGAAGAGAAACGCAAGAAGAGAAGCTAGAAAAGATGCAACATACGAGGCGATTGCTATAGATTTTGGTAGAAATTTCCCGTTACCAAGCATATCGACCAGTGAGGCCTATTATCGTTGACAACTTTCATTTTGTGTGTTCGATATACATGTTATAGCAACTGGTATGTCGGTGTTTTACACTTACTTTCAGACAGTGGGAAAAAAGGGAGCAGACGACGTAGTTTCAATGCTACATCATTTCAAAAGAACCTACTTAGATCATTCTGTCCGTAAACTCCACATTTTCTGTCATTCATGCAATGGACAAAACAAAAACTTCACCATGATTAGATTTCTCCACTATGTAGCTATAACATTGAATCGCTTTGACCAAGTAGTTGTCACATTCCCAATAAGAGGACATTCGTACATGGAGTGTGACAAAAACATGGGCCTAATCCAAAAAAATCTCCAGCAGTAACTCCAGATAACTGGCGGAAAGTAATTAGAAGTGCTCGAGTGAAACCTTCTCCTTTTGAGGTAGTCGATTGTAAAACTAATATGTTCAAGTCCTGGGGTAACTTTCTAACACCGATGTATAAGAAAACATTTCTTGCTGCAACCCGGCCCATCTTGGAACTTCGAATTACACCCAGATATCCACAGACAGTTGAACACCGTGAAACATACAATGGTCTCTTCAATTCCACCGTTGTTACAGCAGCTGGTATGTCGGTGTTTTACACTTACGATCAGACAGTGGGGGAAAGAAGGGAGCAGACGACGTAGTTTCAATGCTACATAATTTCATAACAACCTACCTAGACCATTCTGTCCGCAAACTCCACATTTTCTGTGAATCATGCAGTGGACAAAACAAAAACTTCATGATTAGATTTCTCCACTATGTAGCAATAACATTGAATCGCTTGCTAAAAGCGTGTTACACGGCCAACGTGAAGTTGCGTAAGCATATTCAGGACCATTACTTTGCCTGAGGAGAAGTACAAGGACCTTCAAATACTGAAGAAGTTTTGCCGAGATGACGCACAGGAGTTCTTTAGTCGCCTACCTGTCGTAAAAGAGTCGACTAAGAACCAACCGAACGACGAATATAGTGATGTTTGATACAGACTGTGGTAAGGGACTTAAATTAAATCGATCATTACATAACAGGACAGAGAAATATTAAAATGTGTATTACGTTTTATGTGTGTACGGCCACATTTAGTTAGCAAGACATTGATAGAGACATTTTAATGTGAGCCATTATGTGCATATTTAAAGTAATATAACACATTAAATTCATAATTGACTATAATGTTTTTATTTCAATTTCTGTTAATTTCAGTTTATTATTTTTTCTAAAACATTGTAACATACTCTCAAAACGATTTTTTAATATATTGAAGTATTGTTAATTCTATATTGGAGGAATAATCAGTGTAATATCATGCATGTGCCCATTCTTTCAGGAGACTCCAGAGGAAAAACGCACATAGTCCTTGCACTAATCAACTAAAAATGTATTACTAGAGTACTTGTTAACTTAGAAACATCATATCGATGGATGATATGCACATACTGTATGTGACAATAATTTAGACACCTACATACAAAAAATTATATCCTTAGTATTTTGTGTAGGAGTGTTCGAACTTTAAAATGTCTCTCCTGTAAAATTTGCTTTTTGTGACAATGTTCGTTTTTCCTGTGTACCCTTCAATTGACAATAGCTTTTAGTAATTTGGAGTTCTTTCACAATATCAAACACTGAAGTTACTAGAAGTTACCGTCGCATACTACACCTCAACATAGCCTTCATTATGATCGTCTGCAACTCGTGAAACTTGTCCATATAGTACATTTGTACTTTCAGGAACCTGGAAAAATTCCATGTGCTTCTGCGTCTCTTCTGCTTTCTCCAAACCTTATTCTGTGGTAGCACACTGTAAACGGTATCTTGGCCTAGAGTGCATTATTCGCAGTGGTCTTGAAAAGGAACTCGCTCATAACGTTAAAAAGGTACGTGGTTTTCGTATATTTTGTATTCTTCTTTTGAATTCAAGGTTGTTTCTTTGCGATGCAGATCCTTCTCAATCCTCCCAAAGAGTCGAACCGGAGGCATGTACGAGAGGCCACGTACCAGGAAGGAGTGATGCAAGGAAGAGTACCATTAATATAACTTAAAAGTTTTTCAGTCTGTCGAACATCCAAATTCACTATAAATATAAAATTATATAAAAACACATCGCATACCGGTAAAAAAAACCAGTATACAATGTGTTTCAGCCGCCTCTTCCAATGTAGCTTTATGCAACCCGCAACATTAATTCCGTCCTGAAAACATCTGCCCTGCTGGTATGCTCAGACAACACAACCGGATATCTTGGTAGTTTCCACCTCACCATGACAGGACACCGTAATATCCATACTCGTATTAAACACAGGAAGGCATGCGTGTGCCTTCCAGGTCATATGAACCTGACACGCCGGAGAAACACTAAATGGATATTGTGATCGCAGTAAAACTAATATATGCTATAAACGGCACAGGGGTCGAACGGAATCGTAGCGTAGTTGGTAAAGGTGCGACGGACAGGGCTTTACGTGTGAGGTGGGGTGTTCGAGTCCGGGGCGAAGGTTCCATATTTTTGAAATATTTGTTTAATACGTACTGCACGTAATGTAAGTTCAATACCCGCTTTCCTTTAAATAGTGTGTGAATGAATGTGTTTGTGTCCCTAAGAAGGGCCGATTAGGTATCAGGCCGGACACATACGGTCCGGAAATAACAGGAACACAACTACCCCGACAATGTTTTATCGCAGCAAATGCTCGATGTGATGACCATTTTGGTTTATGCACGTAACGGCCCGGTGTCCAATAGATCGTCTTGCGCGCTGAAGCATTGCAGGTGTAATTGCTCGGCAAGCGTCTGTGATGAGTTGCCGGAACTGGTCGGGGCTTTCCGACACTGGGGTGTAAACGACATTCTTCAAATGCCCCAACAATAAGTAGTTTAAACACGTTAAATCCGGTGATCTGGCGGGCCAAGAAACAAGGCCTCCTCGTCCTATCCATTTCCCTGGCAATTCCTTGTTCAGATGGTTACAAACAGGTAAAGTCGATGATGATGATGATGATGATTGCCGTTTAAAGGGGCCTAACATCGAGGTCATCGGCCCCTAATGGTACGAAATGAGAAGAAATGGAATGACAAATTAAAAGTCTAATATTCTCCACTGACCAGAATTCAAAGCGTGAGAATGAAGAATGAAGGATGGACATGAATTTAAGACAATCAGTGGATGCGACCCGCAATGCTTTATATTCATACAAACTGACGTAAAAGAATAGGATTACTGACCAAGGGACTACTGCTATAGCATAACACTGAAACGATGATGCAGTCTAAAGGGGGTCCAAAATCCAAGTTTTCGGCCCCTCATAACGGTACTGATCGCTAGGAAAGTGATGATGATGATGATGCTTGTTGTTTAAAAGGGGCCTAACATCGAGGTCATCGGCCCCTAAGATGCTAGGAATGTAGAACCATGGTATTTGTCCTGTTGCGGTACTAACCAAAGTAGCAGAGACTTGCAGTATTTCCACACATTATGATACTACTCACAGGTTATGAAATTCGACATACAATACAGACGTATGTTTTTCTCACTTTGCGGCGCCATTTACAGGCAACGCAAACCTATGGTGTTCATCACATAAGAGTACTAACCACAGGGACCTTCCCCTATCCCGTGGTGTTCCTCATATAGTGGGTACTAATCACAGGCAAGGCAGAACCATGGTAGCTATCATCCCATGGTCCTGCTCATATGGTGGTACTAATCACAGGTACTGCAAAAGCTGACCGCACGGTGCTCCTGTGTGCTACTAATCACAAACCTACTTGGTACCTAATATAGTGGTACTACGCGCAAGTAAAAGCGACCCATGATGCTCTCCGCATGGTGGTACTAATCACAAGTAGTTTCATGGTTCCAAGACAATCATCCCTTGGTCGCCCCTTTTAGTCACCTCTTACGACAGGCAGGGGATACCGTGGGTGTATTCTTCGTCCGCGTCCCCCACCCACAGGGGGGAGGTAAAGTCGAATGTGGTGGAGCTACATCCTGTTGCAACCACATCGTCAGACGATCGTGCAAGGGTACATCCTCAGGCAGCAGAGGGAGTTCCTGAAGTAGAAAGTGCAGCTAGCGTGGGCCTGTCCAATGGCCCTCAAAGGAATAAAGTGCGATCAGGCGATCCCGCAAGATTCCACACCACACATTCACTTCCCATCGTACTTGATGGACCACCTGTCGCACCCAGTGAGGATTGTCCGGACTCCAATAGTGCATGTTGTGGCGATGCGATGACGTTCCCATTATTGTGGAAGCGCGATTCGTTCGAGAACAAGATGTGCGATACGAATGCTGCATCATTGTCCAGACTGTCTAATAGCCACTGATAGAACTCCATTTGTGCTTCGAAATCCCGCCCATGGAGTTCTTGGTGCAGCTCAAGATGGTATGGGTGAAATTTATGTTCATGCAGTATTCGCAACACGGACGGCTGGATGGTGTTCACCTGTTGTGCAATTATTACGAGCTGCGTGCAGAACGGCCTCTTGTTTCACCCGATGTAACGGGCCTATCGCGGACTGGTGGCTGCTTGGAAATCACGTCTGTTGTCCTTAGGCAACTTTCAACACGGCAGAATGTCGTAGCAGCCGGGTGTCACCAGTCGGGAAACCGTTCCTGATACAGACGCAGTGCTCGCACGCGTTTTGTCTTGCTTCCCCATAAACAAAGAGCATGTCAACGTATTCCTCTGTAGAAAACATGCCGAATGACAGCAGAGAATATATTCAGGCCCTAGCCAGCGGAGTATGCGCAGGGCACAAGATAAATAACAGCGTCGTTCTGCTGTTTGAATGTGACAAACGTGGGCCTGTGTACGTATTCAAACATCATACCGATGGAAAAATATTTCAACGATGCAGGATTCGAACCGCCGATAGCACATTCCGTCGATTGCTAGGCTATCGCCTAAGCACACCCGCTCCGCTATGCTGCTGGGAACATGCTGGTAGTAAGACAAGAGTAAGAGTACACACGCCACCCGGTTCGGTGTTTAAGACATTAATTACTGCACTGTTACCTAATTTTAAGCATTCATTCCCTCTCCGTTACACCCGGTAACGAGGCACGACACATTAACATAGTTACATGGTCAAAGGACGTAGCTACATGATTTCAAGGCATCATGTTTTGCGAGCGGATAATGTAACCTGTCGTAGGGTTCACGCCTGCAGGAGAAAAGCCACCTTATTTCCATGTCGCACGTTAGTTGGGTTGCATAAAACTATATTGGAAGGGATGGCTGAACCGCACGGTATGTTTAATAATTTTTTACAGGTACATTACAGTGTAATATTTACACTAGCGAGCTCGATAGCTGCAGTCGCTTAAGTGCGGCCAGTATCCAGTATTCGGGAGATAGTAGGTTCGAACCCCACTGTCGGCAGCCCTGAAAATGGTTTTCCGTGGTTTCCCATTTTCGCACCAGGCAAATGCTAAAAGCAAGTAGCAAAAAAAAAATATTTACACTGAATTTGTGCGCTCGACAGACTAAAAAGCTTTTAAGTTATATTAACTTGGTCCACACTGGAAAATTTGGCTTCCTTTAAAAAGAAAGATCACCATTATCTGGGGTTGTACCTTAATTAAGGCCACGGCCGCTTCCTTCCCATACCTAGGCCTTTCCTATCCCTTCGTCGCCATAAGACCCATCTGTGTCGGTGCGACGGAAAGCAAATAGAAAAAAATGGCTTAGAAGATGAACAGTGGAATGCTGTATTACGGAAACCAACACTTTCGATTAATATACACGCTGCGTCTCAGGCCAGCTATAAATTCGAGATATTTCACCATTTCCTGGACTAACACCTTGCCTGCCATGGTGATTGATAATGTCCGTGTTGAAGAACCATGCCTGTCGTGAATAGAACATCTCCGTTACGCTCAATGAAAGTATAATCTCGTTGACAATTCATGCATATTGTTGCAGTTCCAAGTAGGTCAATAAAGATATAAATTAATCAATAAATCAACCATCACTGATCTGCATTTAGGGTAGTCGGCCACGCGGCAGATTCACTTTCACTTTTTTGCCGAGTATTTTTCTTAAATAATTTCAAAGAACTGAAAAATCTATAGAACATTTCTCGTGATGAATTGTTCCAATCCCTAATTCCTCTTCCCACAAATCAATTATTGCCCCAATTTGTCCTCTTGAATTCCAACATTATCTTCATTTTCCTATCTCCAATCAAGCAACTAATGTCACTCCACACCATCTCTCCATTGACAGCTCAGAACATACCATTCAGTCGAGCAGCAGATCTCCGTACTCCACAGACTTCCCAGCAGAATGTTTGCAATATTTTCGTAATACTACGCTTTTGTTAGAAATCATCCAGAACAAATCGTGCTTCACTCATTTGGATCTTTTCCAGTTCTTGTATCAAATAATCCTGGTTTGGGCCCCATAATATGGAACTATACTACAACTAGTGACTAAAAATGAAACCGATGATAAAGGACATGAGAGAAAAATAAACCGAGTTCGGTAGCTGCAGTCGCTTAAATGCGGCCCGTATCCAGCATTCGGGAGATAGTGGGTTCGAACCCCACTTTGAGCAGCCCTTAAGATGGTTTTCCGTGGTTTCCTATTTTCACACCAGGCAAATGCTGGGGCTGTACCTTAATTAAAGCCACGGCCGCTTCCTTTCCACTCCCAAACCTTTGCTAACCCATCGTCACCATAAGACCTATGCGTGTCGGTGCGATGCAAAGCCAACTGTAAAAAAAAAAAAAAGTTATGATCTATCACCTAATTATTACAGCTATTTGGACAATATTTTAGCTACACAAGTGTTTGATTGACTGTGACCTGCGAATGGCTGCGTTATTCCTTTTTCTTATACTTTTTCCCACTTTCTCTTCCACTTTCTTCATTTGGCTGTACCTCTTTGTCCACTTCGTAACATCTATCAGAACCATCGTCATCCAGTTCAAAGTCAGTATCATTACCACTATCACTAGAACAGTCAACACGACGCCTGGAAACATGGAGAATTTTACCAGGTATTTCCGCTCCAGTCGGCTGTAGAACACCATCCACTGAACACTCCCCATAACTGTATTGCTATTAACACTGACTGTTACACTTAAGAAAATGGAAATTGCAGCAACATGAAGGCATTGGCCGTTTGTGTTGATTTTCAAGATATGGAACGATGCCATGTAGGTATGTAAACGATCAAAGTTTCAGACCCATTGGATTGTTGCTACAGGTCCCCCCCACCCCCCCCCCCCCCCCACCCTGTGATTGGCTGCGGAGGAATCAGCTCCAGTATACGGACTCTGGTGTAGCGTAGTTGACTTGTAGTCTGTGCAGTGAAGTGTTCCCCGTCAAACATGCCTCGACGACAGAGAAGAGCACGCTATTAACAACTGTCACCGTTTGAGAGGGCTCGGATAATTGGGCTGTGTGAGGCTGGATTATCGCTAAGGACTGTCGCTGCACGTGTTGGCCGACAGGCATCTTATGGTACAACATGTATGGGGCAGCAGTGGTCAAATGAAGGTACCCACACTCGTAGACCTGGCATAGGCCCAGCGCGACGGACAACTGTGAGAGAGGATCGCCGCATCATTCGGATGGCCCGAATGGAACCCCATGCAACAGCAGCGCAAATTCGAGTAGCTGTGGCAACCCACGTTACACAACAAACCGTTGGTAATCGCCTGCGTGCAGCTGGCTTACGAGCCCGTGTTCCTGTAGAAGGTGTTTCATTGACCCCACAACAGCGACATGTAAGGCTGGCCTGGTGTCGAGAATGATCGACGTGGGTCGACGAATGGCATAGGATAGTCTTTAGTGATAAATCGTGCTTTTGTCTTGCCCGCAGTGATCGCCGGAATCGTGTGCGCAGACGTACCGGAGAGAGGGGCCGCCCAGATCTTATTGTCGAAGGCACACAGGGCCAACACCAAGCATTGTGGACTGGGGAGCTATTGGCTTTAATGTGAAATCACAATTAGTGCTTGCTGAGGGCACTATGACTGCTCGACAGTACGATGATAGGGTACTCAATCCAGTGGTTGTCCTTATGATGGCGAACATTGCTAATGGGATGTTTTAGCAGGACAATGCCCGGATTCACACTGCACGCATCTCCAGAGAAGCTCTCCACGACATCACAACCTTAGAATGGCCCGCCAGATCCCCGGACATCAGTCCTATTGAGCATGTGTGGGACATGATGGGTCGACAACTGGCCAACCGTCCTCAGCCACCCACAACTCTGGAACAACTGACCCGTGGAGTGCAGCAAGCATGGGCCACAATTCCTCAGGAAGCGATCCAGGGCCTTATTGACTTCATGCCTCGACGAATTCATCAATGTATTGCAGCTCGTGGTGGGCACATCCTGTATTGATTGTTGTCGAAACTTGCGGTCAGATGGACCTGAAAGTGTAATGGCCTGTTTACACGCGGACAGTAATTTAGTGGTAACTAAATTTTTAACTTAATTTTAAGTGACTTGCAGCGTGTGAACTGTGACTTTAGTGGTAAGTGGTAAGTAAACGATTAAGTAACAATTTAGTCAAGTGGAATAGAATCCAGTCTATTTTCCCTTTCAAGTAGACTTCTCACCAGCTGCGCGCGCACCCATCGGAGTAGTGGGGGAGCACTGTACTTGCAACTTACCACGTGCGAACAGGCGCAATTTAGTCAAGTTCATAAGTTGTGGGTAAAGCTACGAAGCTGATCATCGTTGTGAGTTCCTGTTTTCTTTTGATCGTTCTTTCTAATTGCCGACGACAATGGCTAGATGGACAGAAGCTTTTAAGTCACTGCAGAATGGAAACAATACTAATTATTGTGATAGGTTTTTGATGTGTATTCACTGAAATTTAAAAGCAATAAACCTTTGATAATAGTCGTTTTGCTAAACAATTGCTTATATATAATATTGTAACCAATATGTGTTTGTATTTTTCCTTACTTGTATGAAATCTTTCAGAGCAATATATATATAGCTTCATATACTTCCGGAAACACTAGATATACTGGCTTTGGAAACTCTGAAGAAATGATGAAGGCTTCGGACATTATTTCCCGTCGCGAGCATGTACAGCACGATATGCAGTTTCAGCTTTGCTGATAATGCTCTACGCATGATGGTATCTGTCTTTTGCATCATTGGTTCAACTTCAACTTTATGCAGTAACTCATTAAATGTTACTTGTGACATTCGCAAGGATAACATAAATATTCCTGTCGATCCTCCTCGGCTAATTCTTTAAAGAGAATTGTACTTGCCCCGAGATTATTCCTTCTGGTAATCCATTTTCGCTCCCATTCTATTTTTCTCCTAACTTTGGTCACCTCATCCTCAACTTCCTCTAAAATGTTATTTAACACGTTGTTGATGGCCGTCCATCTTATCTCTGATCTAGTTGACGACACAGGAACGACTGAATCACGTGGCTTGAGTGACAAACTGCCATGTACCACTGTACTAAACGCTGTCCTTACGTTTAAACAAGCCTACGTGAGTTAAGTAGTAACTTACCACTTACTACTGTACTAAACACTGTCCACGTGTAAACCAGCCATAATAATCGAATCACAACCGAACACTCGTCCTGCATGTTCAATTGCAGCAACGTAGCACCACTCCTTCTGGGTGTTGCAATTTCCATTTCCTTCAGTGTATATAATTGGAGGTAAACAACTTCACAATCAATCAATCAATCAATCAATCAATCAATCAATCAATCAATCAGCATTTAGGACAGTCGCCCAGGTGGCAGATTCCCTGTTGTTCTCCTACCCTTTTCTCAAATAATTTCAAAGAAATTGGAAATTTATGGAACATCTCTCTTGGCAAGTTATTCCAATCCCTAAATCCCCTTCCTATAAACGAATATTTGCCCCAATCTGTCCTCTTGAATTCCAGCTTTATCTTCATATTGGAAAGACACCACTAGAATTTATTCGTCTACAAATGTCATTCCACGCCATCTCTCCACTGACAGCTCGGAACATACCACTTAGTCGAACAGCTCATATTCTTTCTCCCAAGTCTTCCCAGCCCAAACTTTGCAACACTTTTGTAACGCTACTCTTTTGTCGGAAATCGACCAGAACAAATCGAGCTGCTTTTCTTTGGACTTTTCTCTTGTCTTGAATCAACTAATCCTGGAACCGTACTCTAGTTGGGGTCTTACCAGAGACTTGTATGCCCTCTCCTCTATATCCCTACAACCCCTAAACACCCTCATAACCATCTGCAGGAATCTGTACCCTTTATTTACAATCACGTTTTTGTGATTACTCCAATGAAGATGTTTTCTTATATTAACAACTAGGTACTTACAGTGATCCCCATAAGGAACTTTCACCCCCATCAACGCGCTGGTAATGCCGTAAACATCAGGATGTAGAGTGTCTATCTGTTCCTCAAACACAGCACTGCTATTTACATTTGGAGTGCTTCCACTATTTACAGAGTTGTTGAAAGTCTCACCGTGTTTATCAGCTTCAGGTCACTTTCTAATATCGCATTGAACACACTGTCAAATCTTGTTTCAGGTTCATTTGTAGAAAGATTCAAGTCATTCTTCTCACCTCATGGACAACGAACTTCTACATCCTAAGTTGCTGGGCGAAATTCTATGTAATGAGTTAAACTTTAACTATGGTTTAAATCTTCTCTTTCATCCACATTCATCTTAGCACACACTTCCGTAATTATTTTACCTCTAGACATGATTATAATAGTATAACTGCAATTCTAAGGACTAGTAACTTTTAAATGAATAGCACAATCATGAACTCAATAATATATTACTTGTTATTGTAAGAAGTAACATTAAAATGTTATTGCTCCGCCTCAGGGAGTCAAAAAGAATAAACTTTCTCCGCAGTAACAAAATAACCAGCAATGAACACGAAATTAAATATAATAATAATAATAATAATAATAATAATAATAATAATAATAATAATAATAATAATAGGCGTGGTGAGGTGCTACAGTACTCCATCACAATTTGCTATTATGAGAATAACGCCCTTTTTACACTTGAGGAATTGTGTTCACCCACTGATAACAACCCGTTTTAAAACATTATCTTGTGTTCTATAGGGAATATGTCAACGCTCTTTTTATCATTGATTCCTGACAATATTCCGAGAATATTTATGTAATAACTTGTTTTAGCCAAAATTGTTGATAACGCACTTTTTGCAACATTCCATCGATGGGGATGAGGAAAAAAGGCCCAATCACCCTCCAAGACGTCCTGATGATTTGTGACAGCTCGTCTAGGTTGGTGGGATGCCATGGCTGACAACAGTCGTTCTTTGAAAAGACTATTCGACTCCATGCCTACTCACTGCAAGATGTGATTGGATTTGGAGGAAGATGGACTAAATATTGAATCATGGCTTTGTATTTTGTGGGTTGTTTTACGTCTAATTGTTTGAATTTTCTAAAGCGGACCCCACTAAGACTTTTTGTTTAAGTCACATAACTTGTTGAAAATAGAATATACGTATTGCCTTACGAATACCAGTCCAACAAGTTACCGTTACGGCACAATAGTAGCAGGTAGCATGCAGAAGTGGTCAATTATAAACTATAGATATCAGGCCACGTCGGACCGTGGATACAGCTGTACCAGCCAAAGATCCGCCAGAACAACCTTGCGTATGCGTACAATGTTTCCTGCCTGCGTGCGATGTTCGAACATCCTCGCCGTAATCATCTTCCTCACTAGCAGTACTGATGCCATCCTACAACGTAATGAATGTAATACACTACCCAATGTAGCACGGAGTAACGGCGCCCTTTATACCACTACGTAAACGGCGCAAATGATGGGCATTCGGTTGCATTACATTAGGTGGTAATGTACGGTACATACCTACATTCATTTCACCATTGGCTTTCCTTATGAACAACAACGTTGTCCACATCACTGTTACATTTCTACATGCGCCATCCTCTAGCGAACTGCACAGTATGAGGTAATCCCGAGGTTGGTATATAACAGGTTGCCTAGAGTACGGGTTTCTGTGTTCGGAAGGCTGTTAAGTGCCTATAAGGAAACGCTACAGATCTCTTCTATAGTTATGAGCAGTCGCGGCCGGTCCGTAAAGACTCCCTTACGGTGTCCTCCCTAGAAACGAAAAGGTTATTTTTATTTTCTCTTGATATTTTAAAATAAAACTGGACTCGGATAACGCTAAGAAAATTACATTCCATCGTAAAACTGTAAATTCTCGTCAAAAAGGTAGACTGTTAGGCAATATCAAACTTAGGTGAGTGACTTTTAGCGCGCAGTTCACTTGGTAAGTGTTTTCAGGTTGAAGATTGCGACACGGACTCTCGAGCTTGCGTCCCAGGATATAGTGATGGTGAGGTGAGAGAGATGTAAGGGGGAAGCACGCTGGTGGACAGTTTCGGAGGGTCAAAGGGCGCGGAAAGAGGCTTTAATCTCGGCACAGTTCGGGGGATTAAAGGGATCTTCACAAACCCCTCTACGAGCATGCGCCAGCCATGGTTGCATAATAATAACATTAAATAATACTTCACGGCCTTGTTTGCCCTATTATTAATTATTTTTGAAGGCGAAAAATAATAATGAATGATAATGACAGGTAACATTTGAGATCAAGAATGTTGACTAAAATTGCGAAGGTGAAGTAACACGGGCCTCTGGCATGCATTCCGCGTTTCGTGAGGATTGGCAGCAGTGAGCGAGTTCGTTTTTGCGGTCGGTAGATGCAGAGTGGGTTTCGTCCCTTAAGTGGCCACGCCTGGTCCGTGGTTCAACAGCTCTGTACTCTGACCTGCCAACCGAGCAGAGGAGAGGTGGCTATGGCTCTACGCCTCTGCATTCGGGAGACGGGACAGGGCTGGACCTCACGGCTGGCCCCAACCGTCGGCTGTCCTAAGAATGGTTTTCCGTGGTTTTCCATTCCCCTACACTAAGGCGAATGCCGGGACAGTTCGTAGTATAGGCCACGGCGCCCACCCTCCTCACCTTCTCCGCACATTCCTTCACCGTAGCAAATCTCCCGGCCTGAGAAACGGTGTAACCATTTAAGAGGCCCGTCTCCCATTAAGCGGAGGAACGAAAACGTTTAGTAGTAGTAGTAGTCGTTTTCGCGTGGTAAGAGTGCGGTGGTACTGTTCCGTAGTTGTACTCCTGTATTTGGTTGTAATTTTATGTCGTGCTTCGTGGTAATTATTCTGTACACTATTAAGCTCTGAAAGTAGTGTGTGTTAATTTACCGGTGCGATTGCGATTTGGAACCGCTTGCGATGATAGTGATATCCTCGTGATTTCTTTATCTGTGATTAATAATAATAATATTGCAGTTGTGCTCTAGAGTTGAAAGTAGTGTGTTGTGCTCACAGTGCTTAAGTCTTAAATGTCTTTCCTTTTTTTTTAATTTTCATACTTATTCATTATTTCATTTCATTATTATTCCTGCTTTTGGGAATGAATTCTGATGACGCTATTTTCAAGAGCGGACGTCTTTCTTTTGACAGATTAGAACTGAAAAGGCTAGGACCTCCGAAACCTGATTTAAATATTACACAGGTTCAAAATCCTTGCAAGAGTAAAGCGGACTATAACAGGAAATTCAATCGCACATTGTACCAGCATTCAGACTGGCTGTGTGGATGTGAGATAAGTAATGAATTCTTTTGCTACACGGGTTTGGCTATGAATTTTCGTGATCTCGCGTGGACATAAACGTGTCATACGGACCTAAAACACTTGAATGACTGGTGATGATGATGATGATGCTTGTTGTTTAAGGGGGCCTAACACCTAAGGTCATCGCCCCCTTGAATGACTAAAAAGAAACTAATATAGTGAAAAGCATATAAACAATAGTATTGAGCTCGCGATGCTTGGTAAGGTCATCAGGTGCCAGTTAGATAGTAGGGCCTACGTATAGGATGAAAATTAAACAGGACAATGAGGACGTATCGAAACACCGTTACTACTCAATAAACTGATGACTATATTACAAGTTTTGTGGAAATGTTGAGTTCGTACTGCAAGGACACAAGGAAACCGATTCATCCGATAATCCTGAAATTTTTCGTGGGTTCGGTAATTTAATGGTCGATCTAGACTCTACTTTAAAAGGCCACATTGAAAAAACACTCGTGATTTTCCGGGACTGCCCAAAACTATACAGAATTAGCTTTTAGACTCGATCTATTCCGCGCGCCTTCAGTTCATATGTGCCAAGATTTCTCTGAGACAACAAGAACAACCATTACAGTCATCCAAAATCTTTACTCCGTTCATTTTTGTAGACGAAAACAGTCCTTACGCATCCTGTCCTAAAATTCCATCTAATAGCGGAATTTTTCGGGACACGTTTCTAAACGATATCATCTAGTACGGCTGTCCGTTTGGAAGATTTCGAGAACATGGAAAATCCTTCTAAATTACTATTTTAAAAAACATTTCACTTGCTTGTTTTGGTTTGCACAGCGCTCGATAATCAAGTTCAATTCATGGGCGTAACAATGAACAACGTGCGCATTTAGATACACCGGCCTTCATTCTTGCCTGTACACCTGTGTGTTGCCCGCTTATCACATTCGAACCCTCATAGCACTGAGCTAATGCTTTTCCAGGGGACTTATTTGCCTCCAGTCTATCTAGTTCGGCGAATAAAGCTTGACTAATTCCGTATAGGACCTATACGTAATTTTCACATCAGATCCTCAGTGATGGTTTTCATTAAATGTAATCATCATTGTATATCCAATTGGCAAAAACAGCGGATAAGGGCAGCCTTAGGGTACGTCCAAGATGCGCACTGGTTGTCTGAGTCAGACAGTCGGCGCTGACTGTCTGACTCCGAGTGGCAGGTGAGATGTGGCCATTATGAAAGCTGGTTGTCAGCTCAGACAGAGCTGCCACAAAAGAAAAGCTATGAGATACAACTGATCAGTGTAGCATGGAACCAACAAGAGAACAAGCTGCAGCTCTATTGCTGCTAAATGAAAATCTTACAACCAAGTTAAAACGAATGAGAAGTGATATACATCCAATTAATGAATTAAGATATATTTACGGGGGTACAAATTCCTTTTTCCACAGTTACTTGCCGACGAAAACAGATTTTTCGAATATTTCAGAATGAGTTCGGATGCGTTTTATTTTATTTTGTTACAAATTGAACACAGGCTTACGAAGAACTGGGCCAATTACCACAAAACCCCTATTCTTCCGGAAGAGAGATTGGTTGTCACCTTGAGGTAAGTAAACACTCTTTTTTTCAAAATGTCAAACACACTCAACCGAAAATCAACAGGCTGTGCGGCAGGTTGTCTGAAAGCAGAATGAACTAATCATTCCGGTAAACATCTGAGTCAGATTACCAGTGCGCAGGCTTCCTGCGCGCAAGTGCATTATGGCCAGTCCCGCTTAGCAACAAAGGACATACTTATGCCGACTCGGCACCGACTGTCTGACTCAGAAAACCAGCGTGCATCTTGGACATACCCTGAAGATCTCAATCTGTTCTTCTCCTTTCCGTTCAGGTTGTCAATAAGAATGTGTGGAAAAAGTACTGTGCCCCCACCCCCCCCAGCCCGACCTAACAGTCCACCGGCCACAGCTGGTTTAGAGGGTGTGTAGGGGTTGTAGTAAAGATGTAAAGGAGGGGGCATAAAAATATCTGGTAAGACCACAATATTAAGAGTATGGTCCCATCAACAACATTACTTGATACGAGAAATGGAAAGACCTAAAGGAATAATAATAATAATAAATAATAATAATAATAATAGTAATAATAATAATAATAATAATAATAATAATAGATGTGCCAACCTTTGAAGTGGATTATCAGTATTCGCCCTCCACCCCCGAGAAGAATTCCGAGTCAAGTCCAAAGCATGCTCCTTCCTTGTCGATAATGACACCCCCTTTGGCCTTCCCTCTAGCAATCTATTCCGAAGTATATCATATGACACAGCATTTGCACACAAACTGTTAGTTCTCGGATAAAACATTCCTTGTAGCTCGTTTCTCACGCAGCAGCTGCTTTTCAGTGTACTTTTCCTTCAAGCATCTTTCCCACTGGCATGGTATTTTCATCTTCTGAATCATAAGCGATTCCAGTGCAGGTGTGCTTAATGTAGGCCTTACTTCTTTCCAGGTACACTTAACACAGCAAATACAACATTACTGAAGGATTTATAGTGGAGAAGGGCAGCGCCTGAGCTCCTTCATTCACAATGAATTTTACAGCGCTTGTGGATAGCAAAGGAAGTCACGATCGAATAAGTATCGTTGTCAACTCACAAGCATTGAAACGAGGACGATTTAGGAGAAAAGCTCGAAAGGATTGAAAATTTTTCCTTCTTTTATTTTTTATCGTTCAAAATTATTTTTTTCGTGATAATGTCAGCTTTTCCGTAATAATTTTCCCTTTGACCGTAATTCCGTAATCGTGAGGTGAAATCCGTAATTATTACGGACAATCCGTAATAGTGTCCGCCTCTGTGGTGTAGTGGTGAGTGTGATTAGCTGCCATCCCCGGAGATCCGGGTTCGATTCCCGGCTCTGCCACGAAATTTGAAAAAGTGGTACGAGGGCTGGAACGGGGTCCACTCAGCCTCGGTAGGTCAACTGAGTAGAGGTGGATTCGATTCCCACCTCAGCCATCCTGGAAGTGGTTTTCCGTGGTTTCCCACTTCTCCTCCAGGCAAATGCTGGGATGGTACCTAAATTAAGGCCACGGCCGCTTCCTTCCCTCTTCCTTGTCTATCCCTTCCAATCTTCCCATCCCCTGCAAGGCCCCTGTTCAGCATAGCAGGTGAGGCCGCCTGGGCAAGGTACTGGTCATCCTCCCAAGTTGTATCCCCCAACCCGGAGTCTGGAGCTCCAGGATACTGCCCTTGAAGTGGTAGTGGTGAGATCCCTCGCCGAGTCCGAAGGAAAAGCCACCTCTGGAGGGTAAGCAGATTAAGAAAGAAAGAAAGAAAGAAAGAAAGAAAGAAAGAAAGAAAGAAAGAAAGAAATCCGTAATAGTTGGCACCTCTGTAATAATAATAATAATAATAATAATAATAATAATAATAATAATAATTGTATATCCGCCCCTTAGACTTTTCTCATACAGGATCGGGGATCCGGTCTAGAAAGCCAAGAATAATGGCTGAGAGTATTTGCGTGGTGACCACACGACACCTCACAATCTGCAGGTCTTCGGGCTGAGCAACAGTCGCATGGTAGGCCATGGATCTTCGGGGCTGCTGCGCCATGTGGCTTTTTTCAGGGTCCAGGGTGAGATGAGAAATTTACATGGGATGTTTTGCGGCCGGATGCACTTCCCGGCGTCATCCTCAGTTGAGGAGCTGATGAAGACGAAATCAATGATAGTGAATGCAATTGGGAAAAGGAGGTGTACGGAGTCGGCTGTGGCCTATGGAAAGGAACTGTCTCCGGCTAGTGAAGATGAAATGAATTATGGTGAATGTGAATGAAATTTGATGATGAGGTGTAAGGAATCGGCTGCGGCTTATTTGCCTGGAAGTGAAAATGGGAAAACACAGAAAACCATTCATAGTACCAGTACAGCCGACGGTGGGATTCGAACCCACGCATCTTCCGAATGCAGAGCTTGCCTCCATAGCAATAATGCACTAAACAACCTTTCCACTTCACCAAGCGCAATTTCACCATCATCATTGTATTTTTTCTCCACGAGCTCGGTTGTTCGCGAAGTCACCAGAAAGATTTCCTTTTACGCTGAGGTTTTCAAATATTCCTTCCAAATGTCCAGTGATTCTCTGGGATCTATTGTGAGTTCGCCTGATTTACTATTCATTTCCTCTTTCATCCCTTTCTAAGATCCTTTACTACTGTCCAGAAATGTTTCTCAGCCACTTCACCTAACTTTCGAAATCGTCCCACGACTACTTTTTGGATTCAGCAGCTATTTGTTTCGCACCGTTTCCTTTATCTACGCACAATTCCCTAGCTGCATTAGTCCTTGTTTGGAATCATTTCTGATACGCCTTCTGTTGACAGGTGCAAAATAAATATATGCAGGAAGAGTGGCTCGACCTCTTCAGTTGTAAATTTGAACAAATTGAATGTATTTTGTATTAATTCGGGAACAAAAGTCGTTCAGGCCGGGATTCGAACCTTACCTGTTATGGTGGTCACGACTTTTGTAGCCTGCAGCTGACTCACTTTTACAAGCTGTTCTCACTTCATCATTCCACCAAGATGTTCGCTATATCCTATCTTTACACACAGTTCTTCATAGGCATTCCCTGCTAATTCTATTACGGCATTACTGCATGCCATTCTCTTTCTATATCCTGAACATGCTTACTGTCCATTGTTCGGCATTGTTTGGTAAATTTCACTTACCATATCCATGTACGTCTGTGTCTGACTCTCAGGCTGAATGGTCAGCGTTGAGGCCTTCAGTTCAGAGGGTCCCACTTCGATTCCCGGCCAGGTCGGGGATTTTAATAACGTCTGATTAATTCTTCTAGCACGGCGACTGGGTGTTTGTGTTTTTTCCAACACTTTGCTCTTCATATTCAGATAAAACACTACACTACTAACCAGCACATAAACACGCAATAGAGATTACATTCTTCCATATAGGGTTGGCATCAGGAAGGACATTTGGTCATAAAACAGGGCCAAATCCGACACAGTTCGCACCCGCGACCACAAAGCTGTAGGAGAAAAAGGAATCCATGTACCTCTGTGTAATTTTCTCGTCCTGGAGACTTTCTACCCTTATTCGTCTGCAGAGAGATTTCACTTTCTCTATCATAGGCCTAGAGATACTTAATTCACTACAGATCAGTTAGTGGTCCATATCATCTAAAAGTCCCCAGAAAACCTTCACATTCCTAACAGATGTGCAGAATTCAAAGTCGATTAAGATATAGTCGAATATGGATCTGGTGCACCTATCCTCCCATGCGTTTATGATTTCAACTGTTTACGCTGATCTTTTTACAATATTCTACCATATGAATTTTAAACATAAACCCCTACATTCTGAATGGCAATGAAAGTGATATTTTACACTGAAATGTGACCGCCCTAAGAATTCGGCCAAGGACCGAAAGTAATTCCACCGAAGCCTTGAAAGTGTCTCCATAAAAAGCAACTGGACATCAAAGAGGTGAACGTTATACTCTCGTGTGTCGACTGCCTTTCCGGAGAAAGAAACACGTGCGAGTCCGAGGGTGGTCATTGTTCTAAGCTCTCTTCACTCATATAACGACCGCTTTAAGAGAACCTACAGTAGTTCAATGCTGTGACTTAAGAGGATAATCTAGCAGGTTCGCCGGCCTTGATTCGATTCCTGGCTCTGCTACGAATTCAACGCAAGTACGAGTGGATGTGAAAAGGATGCATTCAGCCTCACAATATAATCGAATAGAGAAAAGGGTAAAAATCCCACTTTCGCTCATCCTAAAATTCGCTCGCCATGGTTTTCAAGTTTCAATTCCAGGAAAATTCCGTGGTAGTGTCCAACACCTTGGCAACAACCGCTTCGTTTTCATTCCTAGCCCCAGTGCAAACACCACACAGACTTGTTATTAAATAATTTATCATACACTTAACACATAGGGCAGTCTACGAAAACCAGCGAGTCATAGAGTGTAACTATCGAATGATATCCTGATAGATACAAGAACCTGTATAAATTAACTCAGCAGTTTCCTCGAAGTATCGTTTACGGGATAAATTCATGAAAAAGGACAGTATATCGGAAGTGAGAATATTTTCTACAGATTCCAAGGATAGTCTATGCAATAACTGGTTTGAATCAGTAAATGTGAATATAGAAATTAGTCGATATAGTAGCTTTATCTTAAAATTATTTCCATTTTATATTTAATATAATAATTATTATAGCTGATGTAATCAATTACCCTTTTTATTTACAGATGTTTTTTATTGTTTCTTCATTCGTAATTACACTACAATTTAAATATCCAATCGTTGACTTAATTCCCGTTTTTCAACTGTTCTGCTTTTCGTTAGTCCTTCTCTTTATACTACCGGTACTAACTTGAACATAGGAACTAGCTGCCATGGCAACCCACAAAATTAATATCTACCAAATCACATGTGGTTTCCCACAATATCTCCAACAGCACTACACCAGTAATGATGTAACACGACACTTGCACGTCATTAGCGTGTCCCGATAATCATGTACTAAAACACAATAAAACATGTACATATGTACGCATTTCAAAATCTTGAAATATGTCATGAAAACATGAAGAAAGTAATACTTTACAGTAATGCAATGTTAATTTTCTAAGTTGCGATCTATGTAACAAGGAACAAAACTGTGTTTCAGGGTGTCGAATATGGAACTGCTCTTGTTATCGTCTAATAAGGTTTTGTATCGACTAGATGACCTTCCCACGTCGCATGAAGTAATTGATGCATATTTAAACTAGCACAAATCATCTGCTGTGTTCTCAAATTCAAAGGCTTCGTCACTGCCTTCACTTAGCACAGTGTTAATACAACTCATTGTACTAAATCCTAGGTTCATTTCATATTTACAGATAGCCAAGCAGTCATTAAGGCACTTGAAGCTGCCCGGGTTACATCCATAAGTGTTTGGTATTGTCATACACTTCTCCTGAAGCTCTCAGAGTACATTGTTGTTAAAATAATACGAGTACCTGGGCATGCAGGCATGGAAGGTAATGAAAAAGCAGATAAACTGGCAAGAAAATGGTCAGAAACACCTTTTGTGGGCCCAGAACCAGTATGTGGGATCTCTTATAGACAAGCCCGACTTTACATGGGTAAATGGGTACAAAAGAAACAAATTGAAAACTGGAAAAATGCTCCAGGATGCAGGCTTGCAAAAGAACTAATAATAAGCCCAAAGCGAGAAGCATACTAAGGAGCTGCTGGAACTCAGCAGAGAAAATATAAGATGGGTAGTAGGAATGCTGACTGGACACTGCCATCTTAAAAAGCACCTACACAGAATTGGAGTAATAAGAAACAATATATGTAGGAAATGTAACGATGTAATGTGAGGCGCTGGGAAGAATCAGAATCTCCACACTGGGATTGCCTGGTGAAGAGAGAAGAAACATCCGAGAAGCAGCTGCACATTGTTAAGCATTTTTTTGGCTGCATCTATATAAAATTCATAGTGGAAATGAAAATTGTGCATATCTCTTTTCACGGAATCAAAATTCTTTGCATAATAGGCTACAGCATCAACCAAGCTCAATGATCTCGTTAAAAATGGCTGAGGAAGAAGCCTGAGCTCCGGAAGAAGCTCTTCGACTTGATCAACTCTGGTATGATCCTTTAAGAATACCTTCTTTACATTCAAAATTAATTAACACCAGGAAATTTAGATGGAACCAGTTCTGCTAGACGATGGAATGTATGCACAAGGCATGTGAGATGTAACAATTCAGGACACAACACTTGCAAAACTAATACAGTCTTGCACGTGTATGGTGCTGCATCAGTCACAAGAAGGAAGCCATTGGTGTGTTTAACTCCATTAGGCCACAAACTTCTCACTCATCATTAAAGAGCTTTGTAATGGTCTAGCTGTTGGATTCCGATGACACTTCACAATTAACAACACAGGCTTAGTCACTTCAGTATCTTTCAACACTCCCATCACATTGGAATTGCTTCTCCCATGTACATCAGTTGTAAGCCTGACATGACAATCAACAAACCAATCAATCAATCAATCAATCAATCAATCAATCAATCAATCAATCAATCAATACTGATCTGCATTTAGGGCAGTCGCCCAGGTGGCAGATTCCTTATCTGTTGTTTTCCTAACCTTTTCCTAAATGATTTCAAAGAAATTGGAAATTTATTGAACATCTCCCTTGGTAAGTTATTCCAATCCCTAATTCCCCTTCCTATAAATGAATATTTGCCCCAATTTGTCCTCTTGAATTCCAACTTTATCTTCATATTGTGATATTTCCTACTTTTGTAAATGCCACTCAAACTTATTCGTCTACTAATGCCATTCCACGCCATCTCTCCGCTGACAGCTTGGAACATACCAGCAGCTCTCCTCCTTTCACTCAATTCTACCCAGCTCAAACTTTGCAACATTTTTGTAACGCTACTCTTTTGTTGGAAATCACCCAGAACAAATCAAGCTGCTTTCCTTTGGATTTTTTCCAGTTCTTGAATCAGGTAATCCTGGTGAGGGTCCCATACACTGGAACCATACTCTAGTTGGGGTCTTACCAGACTTATATACCCTCTCCTTTACATCTTTACTACAACCCCTAAACACCCTCATAACCATGTGCAGAGATCTGTACCCTTTATTTACAATCCCATTTATGTGATTACCCCAATGAAGATCTTTCCTTATATTAACACCTAGATACTTACAATGATCCCCAAAATGAACTTTCACCCCATCAATGCAGTAATTAAAACTGAGAAGACTTTTCCTATTTGTGAATCTCACAACCTGACTTTTAACCCCGTTTATCAACATACCAATGCCTGCTGTCCATCTCTCAACATTTTCGAGGTCACGTTGCAGTTGCTCACAATCTTGTAACTTATTTATTACTCTATAGAAAATAACATCATCCGCAAAAAGCCTTGCCTCCGATTCCACTTCTTTACTCATATCATTTATATTTATAAGAAAACATAAAGGTCCGATAATACTGCCTTGAGGAATTCCCCTCTTAATTATTACAGGGTCAGATAAAGCTTCACCTACTCTAATTCTTTAAGATCTATTTTCTAGAAATATAGCAACCCATTCAGTCACTCTTTTGTCTAGTCCAATTGCACTCATTTTTGCCAGCAGTATCCCATGATCCACCCTATCAAATGCTTTAGACAGGTCAATCGCAATACAGTCCATTGGACCTCCTAAATCCAAGATATCTGCTATATCTTGCTGGAATCCTACAAGTTGAGCTTCAGTGGAATAACCTTTCCTAAAACCGAACTGCCGTCCATCGAATCAGTTATTAATTTCACAAACATGTCTAATATAATCAGAAAGAATGCCTTCCCAAAGCTTCCATACAATGCATGTCAAACTTACTGGCCTGTAATTTTCAGCTTTATGTCTATCACCCTTTCCTTTATACACAGGGGCTACTATAGGAACTCTCTATTCATCTGGTATAGCTCCTCCGACCAAACAATAATCAAATAAGTACTCCAGATATGGTACTATATCCCAACGCATTGTCTTTAGTATATCCCCAGAAATCTGATCAATTCCAGCCGCTTTTCTAGTTTTCAACTTTTGTAAATGTCATTGTTATCATATGTAAATTTTAATACTTCTTTAGCCTTAGTCTCCTCCTCTATCTGGACATTATCTTTGTAACCAACAATCTTTACATACTGCTGACTGAATACTTCTGCCTTTTGAAGATCCTCACATACACACTCCCCTTGTTCATTAATTATTCCTGGAATGTCCTCTTGGAACCTGTTTCTGCCTTAAAATACATATACATACCCTTCCATTTTACACTAACATTCATCTGACATAGTCCCACACAGCATGATTTTTCTTAAATTTCCAAATAGGGATCTCAGCACAAAACGTGACAAATCTCCAAACTGAGATTTCAGAGGTCCTGGATGATTAGCAGCTTGAGACTGCTAGTAACAACTGTTTTGGAGATTTCGTCTTCGAAGCACGGGCTTGATGATGTGAAAACAAAACCGCTGGTCACAGGACACATTGTTCTCACAAACCAGGGAAAAGAAGTACTTTTCCATCTGTAGAAAAATGCTCAAATTCATCTGTGAAATGCTTTAACTTTGTGTGTCGCCCAAGTTTTTGCCTTCGGCATCGTTTGGTAATACCATACAATTGCTAAGGTCACTCTACAATTCAATCGATCTATCTTCTCTCAACAACAATAAAAGTGAATGCTATCTGGGCCTAGAACAATCAATCTAGGGGTGGTTTGCGGGAGTGAGAGAGTGTAAGCTAGACTAGAGGTATTCAACATATGGCCCGTGAAGGCATTTTTGTGCCCCCTGGCCGATTTTTTTTAAAGTTTTCAAGTTTCAGTTTATGCTTTTCGTAGATACCGAAAAACATAGTTACTAACTACACTGTTGTAATTTACGAAGACATAAAACCACAAGAAAAATCCCTAAATTATACGGTAGTTTTCTTCCTGACATGTGTTTCTTTTACTGGGCTATAGGAAAATCTAAGATGCATAATTATTACCACAATGAAAGCAGTTAAGGACTAGATTTTCTCCATTCGTTTCTAGACCTGCTGCTTTCCACCGTTGGTTATATAGGTACAGTCATCTTGGAACATCCAGAGGAAACGGCCAATTTACACCCAAAAATTGCTTCGGGAGGTTCACTGTCTACTTTACTGTGAGCTAACGTTCTTACGAACCATTGACATTTGAAGTCGTTTTAATAATTTACATCGAACGAAAATGTCCCTTTCCGAAGGTAGAAAAGCGGACAGCAAGTGCCGTGTTTTTAAATAAAATGAACTGGTGACTACTTTTGTATCTAGAACAATGGAAAAGTAATGTCTGATATGCAAAGAAAATACCGGGCAATTGACCAGTCCCTTGCGATTTAGTTTTATGCATCCCACCGAGTTTACTATAATTGTAAAATACATCGATCCCTCTCCCTAAACCATGGTAATATAACGAGATGTGTGGCTACGGGCTAAAAATGAACAGGAATCGTGAGCTCCACTATTAATTCATTGTAAATACGCCGAATGAACGCATAAAACGAGCACAGATATAAATAATATGTACCTTACAACAGGCAGTGCACACAGACCAGGAACAGGTTGGCTAGAAACTGTGCGCTGTGTATCAAACCTCGCAATAGCTCACTTGGCAGAAGCGCGGGAGTTGTGATAGCGGACGGTGCTCGAAGGATCGAGTCCCATGCAAATATTTTATTTTATTACAGCCAGTTACCTGGGAGGTGGCAAGGTTGCATACTTGATAGTTTCCACAGATGAATTTGTTTATTTGGTCCTCAAAAGGGCCAATGGTATGGAATGTTAAAATGGTGCAGCATGAACATATTATGAAGCATGATGTCCAGTTAAAACACAGATTAAAATGTTGTTATATGCATAGAATTGACAATTATAAAACAACATGAGGAGTGGCTACGTAAATAAAATTATATGCATGTTGTATATAAAAAGTGTGATGATAATGCCACATTAAAATAGTTTCCTTGATTAGATGAAGAAGGTGGAGTTATGTTGATGATACAAGTTGAACTTGATCGTGTATTGACAATATGGGCCTTTTTAAAAAAGAGTGAGCTAAAGAAAAAATTCAATTGAAATGTAAACTGAGTGCCCATCTGGTCACTCACCTCCTTGCCCGTCCTGTGTCGACCACTCCACCTCAAGTGTTAAAGCTAACTGAGTGACGTCCTCGAAGGTCGTTGAGGACAGACTAGGAGGAGAGGTCGAGGGGAGTTTAATGTAAGGGGAGAGGTGTGAGGTAAAGCATTACTCACGCGCCTTTGTGTAGAGAATTTAATGATTATCTCCTCGAAAATTATATTGATTTATCCGATATTTCATTCAGATTATAAATCGGGTTGCATTTTTGAACAATATTTATAAAAATGTTTTCCAAAATATTCAATAGATATCCTTTCTTACTTAATTGGAGGATTTAAAGGTCTTGTTTTATGTCCGTGAATATATGATTAGTATCGACCATATGAGAACCGAATGCTGAGAATCTGTCGTGTAAGGTTGCGGAGATGTTGTACAATGAGGTGGTGAGGAGTCGCATGAGATAGAGTGGCGCAGGAGGTTGAAGGTAGAAGCTAGTTGGGGGAAGGGGTAGACTGATGGGTTGACGAGGTGGACATAGAGGAGGGGCTGGGGCCTTCATTACTCCTAATGGGCAAGTACTTCAGGAGTTTTGCAATGAATTAACAATGTATAGTAATCTACAACTGTATAAGTCATAACAGTTTTATTCATTGTGCTTAATTCTACAGGCATTTCATATAAGCATTAGTTAAATTTCATAATGGACTGAACCGCTGTTCCAAATGAAGTATACTTAATTCTCATCATTCCTTCCCAATTGCAATTGATTTTATGCCACATTTGTTTGTGTTTAACCTATACTTATTCTTGTAATTGTGATTAATTTTCTGTCATTGATCAACATAGCACACATGAACAATCATCCATCTCTTAAGCAAGGGCGAATCTTTTTTTTTTCTTCACTAAACAAAATAGTGTACCATTCGACCCGTCAGTAGCCACATGTTTTACAGGGTCTGGAAGTCTGGCCAGAGATAAGTGCCTCTTGTCATCATGCTGCAAACAAATGATTTACAATGGTCTGGGATACCATTTCTATTACCACATTTACTCTGCAGTCCCCTATTACTGCCCTAAAAAAATTTCTGTCTTGTTGAAAGTCAGTACTTCGGTGGCATTGTTATTTCTTATCGATCAGCACATACAAACAACCGAACATCACTTCACATATTAGTCGGCAATTCAGTAGTACTAGGAAGCTTCATATACAGTTTTAAGCTATGATGTATCATTAGAACTGGCTGAACATACCACACGAAGCTCTGTGAAGCCACATATATAGTTCCCAGAAGTTTCCAGTGTACCACAAGTCAACTATTAGAGGCCAGGTCAACAGTGGTGCTGTTTACAACATCACACTCGCAAATTACAAACGTGACTTACTCGCCCCAAAATATGTACATCATTTTTACTGATCAGGCAGAGGGCAAAGAGTTGTATGTGAAAATTATAGTTCTGACGAGCAGAACTGAAAATACTGCACAATATCCTTACTATTCTTCATAAATCCTGCAATTCAGTACATGAAACAAACAGTTTTCACTTTCCATTCTTAACTACCACTCACCAGGAGTGCTTTCATTTTCACACTGCATGCGATGCTGCACTCCAAATGCCATACACAGACCATCTGCAGAATAGCCAAACGTACCCAGTTTTTCTAAAATCTTCTACTATTCCACTTACGGAATGGGATCTGCAAATGGTCACTGCCTGTTCTCATATCATATATACAGGCAGCAGATGTAATCACTGAAGACCTAAAACAGTAGAGGGATATTAAATGCAGAGCATTGATAATTATGTTTTTTCTAAATATCTTAACATTTTTCAATGAGTAGGCATATAGCAATCATTTCACGTAGTATATGCTAGGCTTCCAAACATAATATGCAGACAATCAGCCTGTTGTCCTCTCCAGTTTAAGCATGTAAGCATTAACCGTTCGTATAAGCATTAACCATTTAAATAAGGTGTATACACAGGCAGCACTCTGGTCATATTACACTGACACTGCATACACACACATGAAAACCATCCAAAATACTCAGATGCTTAACAATTTAACATGAACACCTTAATTTTATTTGATACCACCCAAAACCTACAAGGATACCACAAGCTTTGACTTTTTAAGGAGCAGAAAACACATTGAAATTTAAAAACTGACCTTAGAAAGAACAATTTGTCATCACATTCATATAATATCACTGGCATTTGAAAAATGTGAAATTTCTCATGCACCAGGTAGTATAAGCCAAAATACAATCATTCCTTCCCAACAGTCAAATTTGGAATGACAAAGCTGTAACCAAATGATACTTCATTGAAAGCTCCAAGTCTTCTGGTGAGATATCTTAATAGAACACTTCTAATTCTCATGAACAGCACACCTCTTTCCTTTTCCATAGTTCTTACAGTATTATAAGTACCTTTTTGATATGCAAGATTAGAAACTGTTCTTTGAATTTTCAAAGTAGCTGTAAACAAATCATGTGTAAAGTATGCAGCAGATTCTGAGCTGATGACGTACTTGCCTCACATAGTGAGCTTGAACTTTTACTTTCAGCACTATAAATAATTATGTATTTTTAGAGAGTACATGTAAAATACTTCATCACTCGCAATTTGTGGTGTATCATGCCTGACAGTCATTTTTTGTTGTATTGTAACTTGAAGTGAAGACTGAAATAGAAGAAAGGTCAAATGCTAATTTCACACATAACAAGGCAAACCACCCAAGAGTGCTGAAGCATGTTATGGAAAGTGTTCAGTAAAAGTCTAACAATAAAAAAACTTGTGAAATTAATATACGAGTTTAACAGTGTGTCTGCATCAGCCATCTCTAGTGTGCAGAAAAAACTGGCCCAGAAAGGGAAGGTTACAACAAAGGAAAGGAAAAACGCCTGTGTTGCGAACAAGTGATAAGTTTGTAAACTAAACTATGACAGCAGATCAGAAGGATCCAACGTGGATGGAATCAAGCCCCTACTGGACTCGAGATTGTCACTGAAATAAGTGAGAGTTCTAATCAGTTATTTTATTACCAAATTATTGCAGAGGCTTTGAAATTTGCTCTTTGATTTTAGCGAGCTATTTGGGACCTAATAATGAATAGAGATATTTTTTGTTTGACCATACTATAATACACTAACTACATGTGACATAACATCATAATGATTTACATTTAGATACTGCCATTCATTAAAATACTGTTGTTATTCCAACAATTTATTTCCAACAACTGAACAATTGAATTGATAAAACAGAACTCAAACATTAACCCAACTTCAAACACTCCATTCCCCAGATAAATTTCATAAACTGCACAATAAACAACCTGCATTTAAAATGAAGTCACTTCTGACTATATTAATTTTATAATAAACAGAGTTCACTCCCTGTGTCTTAATGTGTCTTGACTATGAGATTAAATGTCTGTGAAGGCCATGTGTTGGAACTACCACAGTCAGGAACACTCAAGGTCAATGCCTGCCATCTGTATACTTCCAAAAACGATATTCCACTATCCTAGACCATTTAGTAATTTCTGATACAACCATTAAAGTCATGAATATCAATATTTTTATTTAAGTGATGTACATCCTGTTGCAAGGTTGATTGTTTTCAGATTTTATCACAGTACCTGTAGATGGTATAACACAGTATTGCACTTGAAATATGAAATGATTGGAAGAGGGAAGTGCATGCATACAGATATGTTGTAAAACTCAAAACTTAAGAGATTTAATTAATGTCAAACAAAGAAAGTCGTACGCGTCTTACTCAGTATCAGTCAGGAATTCATCCTAACCACAGTGTTACAACAGCTCTGGTGAAAGTAATTAATGATACCGGATGAGCTATGGATAATGGTCAGCTAACAATTTTAATATTATTAGATCTGACTAAAGCCTTAGACTGCATTGATAAAGACATACCTATGCCAAAATTAGAACTATTGAACTTTCCATCCAATGTAAGAACATGGACAAAATGTTTTCTGTCAAATCATAGTCAGTGTGTTCATATCATGGAAAGAACATCCTTATGGAAGCAGGTTGAGACAGGGATGCCTCAGGGTTCTATAATTTTTCCTCTTCTTTACTTTTATATTAATGCTATTTCATCAAATATTAAGAACTGTAAATATCATCTATATACAGACAATTTACAGGTCTATGCTCACACGAAAGTAACTGGTATTCGTGAAGCTGTAAAATTAATAAAAAGACCTTGTACATGTTGAATTGTACAAACTCATCAGAATGAACCCCGTTAAATCATAAGCTATGATGATAGGTACATCCAAAACCCATTATCACTTAACAAATGTAAATATCCCAGCAATAACATTGAATGGAATCATTATCCCTTTTGAAAGTAAAGTTAAAAGATTTAGGATTAATACTGGACAAAACCTAAACTGGACAGAACATGTAACAGCTATATGCCAATGACTATTTTTCTCCTATCACTCATTTTCTTTCAAGATCATAAAGATGTTGGTTCAACAGCTAATAATGCCTTTATTTATTTTTATTTATTTTGCTAGTTGCTTTACGTCGCACCGACACAGATACGTCTTATGGCGACGATAATGCCTTTATTTGACTACCGTGATGTCGTGTATGGCAGACTAAGAGGCACCCTCTCTAATAGACTTCACAGAGCTCAGAATGCTTGTGTCTGCTTTATAATGAGCATTCCAAAATTTCACCATGTAACTCCTGCATTCCATGACATAAATTGGCTTAAACTAAACAAGCATCATAGCTATCACTCTCTGCTTCTACTCCACAAAATAAAATACAAGCAGGCACCCTCTTATCTAACAAATTCATTCCAGTTGCCTTCAACCATTCATAACATTCTAACCAGAGCTACAGCTAACCTAATCCTCAAATTTCTTTTTATTTACAAATTAGGACAACTTTCTTAATTCTCAGTTATGTTATACACAGTACATTTATTTTTTCTTTTAATGTGTTTTTTGTAATTGTGTACAGTTTAGTGTTACAGTGTGTAATATATCGTTAAACTGTGCAATAGGGTGACGTCAGAGGCCACCACTATGACTGATCACAAACACATATGTTGAGATATCAGCAAGCCAGTACACGTCAGTGCTCATAGCTGTTCTGTCTCTGTTCCCCACTATGATGAGAAGGATGACAGGCGCTGGCAGAGTGATCACTCAGAGATGCACGGAAGCAGAAGAGATTGTAGCAGATTGTGGCTATTCCAGACAATCACAGACTCTCTGTCTCTTTCTTCCATCAGTTGTCTCCCTCGCACAATAATCGTTATGAGCTGCACAGTTACCATGGCCAATCTCTATACTATGAGACATGGTTTGACATAATAGCATGCTTTACAGCCTGAGTCATGCCACGGGAATACAACAACAACAACAATAATAATAATAATAATAATAATAATAATAATAATAATAATGGTTCATGTTTGTGGGTTACTGTAGTTGCGTCATAGTTCGTGAACCATGGGCAACGGCTGAGTGGCCCAGTAAGTGGTCCTGAGAGTCGGGATACCAGTTGCTATGGAATGGGAGTGGGCATCTCAGACATTTTCTGAGTCATGGTGCTCCTTCTACTCAGGCGGCTAGGACTATACAATTCACCGGTAGTCCATAACCCGTTAGAGGAAAGATCCTCACTTGGACTACGTGCAAGTAGGGTAGGATCATGCTTCATGAATTTACCGAGCTCAGAACATTTTAAGCAAGCCTTGGACCTATGGGAGTAACGGAGTCCCAGTCCCATTTGACAGGCGAGGGACCCCTTGGAAACAACTTGGCGAACGAAATGGAATTCGATGGGGAGCTATCAATATTAATGGGGCTTATGGGAGAAAGAAAGTAGAACTGGCCGAGTCAGCAAAGAGGATGCATCAGGATGTGCTAGGAGTAAGTGATATTCGGATAAGAGGAGATAACGGGGAAGAGATAGGAGATTATAAAGTGTACTTGACGGGTGTTAGAAAGGGAAGGGCAGAGTCTGGGGTAGGGCTGTTTATCAGGAAGACCATTGCACGCAACATTGTTTCTGTTAGGCACGTAAATGAGCGAATGATGTGGGTAGATTTGTCAGTTGGAGGAATTAGGACAAGAATTGTGTCCGTGTATTCACCATGTGAGGGTGCAGATGAGGATGCAGTTGACAAGTTTTATGAAACATTGAGTGACATCGTGGTCAGGGTCAACAGCAAGGATAGAATAGTTCTAATGGGCGATTTCAATGCGAGAGTTGGGAATAGAACTGAAGGATATGAAAGGGTGATTGGTAAATGTGGGGAAGATATGGAAGCTAATGGGAATGGGAAGCGTTTGCTGGACTTCTGTGCTAGTATGGGTTTAGCTGTTACGAATACATTCTTCAAGCATAAGGCTATACACCGCTACACATGGGAGGCTAGGGGTACCAGATCCATAATAGACTATATCATAACCGACTTTGAATTCAGGAAATCTGTTACGAATGTACGAGTTTTTCGTGGATTTTTCGATGATACAGACCACTATCTGATCTGTAGTGAACTAAGTATCTCTAGGCCTAGGGCAGAGAAAGCAAAATCTGTCTGCAAATGAATAAGGGTAGAAAATCTCCAGGACGAGGAAATTAGACAGAAGTACACGGATATGATTAGTGAGAAGTTTCGAACAGTAGACAGTAAGCAGGTTCAGGATATAGAAAGTGAATGGGTGGCATACAGGGATGCTGAAGTAGAAACAGCAAGGGAATGCCTAGGAACAACTGTGTGTAAAGGTGGGAAAAGGCGAACAACTTGGTGGAATGATGAAGTGAGAGCAGCCTGTAAACGTAAAAAGAAGGCTTATCAGAAATGGCTCCTTTGCTAGGGGCTTTACGTCGCACCGACACAGATAGGTCTTATGGCGACGATGGGATAGGAAAGGCCTAGGAGTTGGAAGGAAGCAGCCGTGGCCTTAATTAAGGTACAGCCCCAGCATTTGCCTGGTGTGAAAATGGGAAACCACGGAAAACCATCTTCAGGGCTGCCGATAGTGGGATTCGAACCTACTATCTCCCGGATGCAAGCTCACAGCCGCGCGCCTCTACGCGCACGGCCAACTCGCCCAGTGGAAGAAATAGCTCCAAACAAGGACCGAGGCAGACAGGGATTTGTACGTAGATGAAAGAAACAAGAGCGAAACAAATAGTTGTTGAATCCAAAAAGAAGTCATGGGAAGATTTTGGTAATAACCTGGAAAGACTAGGTCAAGCAGCAGGGAAACCTTTCTGGACAGTAATAGAGAATCATAGGAAGGGAGGGAAAAGGGAAATGAACAGTGTTTTGAGTAATTCAGGTGAACTCATAATAGATCCCAGGGAATCACTGAAGAGGTGGAGGGAATATTTTGAACGTCTTCTGAATGTAAAAGGAAATCAACCTGGTGGTGTTTCAAACAGCCAAACTCATGGGGAGGAGGAAAATAATGTTGGTGAAATTGCGCTTGAGGAAGTGGAAAGGATGGTAAAAAAACTCCATTGTCATAAGGCAACAGGAACAGATGAAATTAGACCTGAAATGGTGAAGTATAGTGGGAAGGCAGGGATGAAATGGCTTCATAGAGTAGTGAAATTAGCATGCAGTGTTGGTAAGGTACCTTCAGATTAGACAAAAGCAGTAATTGCACCTATCTATAAGCAAGGGAACAGGAAGGATTGCAACAACTATTGAGGTATCTCATTGATTAGCATACCAGGCAAAGTATTCACTAGCATTTTGGAAGGGAGGGTGCTATCAGTGGTTGAAAGGAAGTTGGATGAAAACCAGTGTGGTTTCAGACCACAGAGAGGCTGTCAGGATCAGATTTTCAGTATGCGCCAGGTATTTGAAAAATGCTACGAGAAGAATAGCCAGTTGTGTTTATGTTTCGTAGATCTAGAGAAAGCATATGACAGGGTACCGAGGGAAATGATGTTCACTATACTGGAGGACTATGGAATTAAAGGTAGATTATTAAAATCAATCAAAGGCATTTATGTTGACAATTGGGCTTCAGTGAGAATTGATGGTAGAATGAGTTCTTGGTTCAGGGTACTTACAGGGGTTAGACAAGGCTGTAATCTTTCACCTTTGCTGTTCGTAGTTTACATCGATCATCTGCTGAAAGGTATAAAATGGCAGGGAGGGATTCAGTTAGGTGGAAATGTAGTAAGCAGTTTGGCCTATGCTGACGACTTGGTCTTAATGGCAGATTGTGCCGAAAGCCTGCAGTCTAATATCTTGGAACTTGAAAATAGGCGCAATGAGTATGGTACGAAAATTAGCCTCTCGAAGACTAAATTGATGTCAGTGGGAAAGAAATTCAACAGAATTGAATGTCAGATGGGTGATACAAAGCTAGAACAGGTCGATAATTTCAAGTATTTAGGTTGTGTGTTTTCCCAGGACGGTAATATAGTAAGTGAGATTGAATCAAGGTGTAGTAAAGCTAACGCAGTGAGCTCGCAGTTGCGATCAGCAGTATTCTGTAAGAAGGAAGTCAGCTCCCAGACGAAACTATTTTTACATCGGTCTGTTTTCAGACCAACTTTGCTTTACGGGAGCAAAAGCTGGGTGGACTCAGGATATCTTATTCATAAGTTAGAAGTAACAGACATGAAAGTAGCAAGAATGATTGCTGGTACAAACAGGTGGGAACAATGGCAGGAAGGTACTCGGAATGAGGAGGTAAAGGCTAATTTAGGAATGAACTCGATGGATGAAGCTGTACGCATAAACCGGCTTCGGTGGGGGGGTCATGTGAGGCGAATGGAGGAGGATAGGTTACCTAGGAGAATAATGGACTCTGCTATGGAGGGTAAGAGAAGTAGAGGGAGACCAAGACGACGATGGTTAGACTCGGTTTCTAACGATTTAAGGATAAGAGGTATAGAACTAAATGAGGCCACAACACTAGTTGCAAATCGAGGATTGTGGCGAAGTTTAGTAAATTCTCAGAGGCTTGCAGACTGAACGCTGAAAGGCATAACAGTCTATAATGATAATGTATGTATGTATGTATGTATAATAATAATAATAATAATAATAATAATAACACCTATGATGGCATTCAATAAGACACAAGTTTCATAATGCTCGAACAAGCATTGGAAATACTAAAATATGTTGCATTTGTATTATTATTTAAAGGTTAGGAAATTACAACAAGTATTTCACACAAATTACCAAACCCATGTGTCTCTGTTTGTAGTCAATTTATTCCCAAAAGTGAACAAAATACGAGTCACAATAAATTATTGAATGCAACATGTTGTGAAGGAGACAGGAAACCTGAAGTGATATTTTGCTTCACTTTTTGCCCCCTTACAGGAAATAGATAAATTAATGTTATTCGCTTTACACTCAGTCCGGCATGAACATTTAACTTTACTAGCAAAGTAAAGACCTGGAATTACATTATCATTAACAGTAAAATGTAAGCTACACCACACCTGAACTAATGGAATACTATATAGATTGCACACCCCATGTACTGCCAGCTTTAACACTAGAATGGCTCAAAATCTTACATTCCTAGAACAGTGGTGAAGGTTCATTATAACCCATCATACGAAGTACTTGGAAATATTCAAATTATAACTCAATAAGAGATGTACTTTCTTCTACTGCGTTTCCACACAAAGACCTGACAATAGTGTATAGATCTTTTACGTTACTGATGGACACATTAATAATCACAAACAACAGCATCATTTTTCTGTTTCTCTAAGGAGTTTTCCTAACTAACACCTTTTAGTCAGTCAGTCGTCCACATTGCAACAATTAAACAATTATAAATTTTCAGACTTACTTTAAGAAAATTAAAAACATCTTAAACACATTCTGCACACACAACTTCTACTTTTCGTGCATATATTCCTCACACTGCTTCAAGGCACTTTACTGCAGGCATCACTAAATTAGTTCCCTTTACACAGACCAACTTGGCACTTCTTCCACTTTTAGACGGACGCGGTCCTACAGCCTCTTGTTGTTGTTGCCCTTGCTCATCCCGTCTTGTTAGTTCACTTGCCAGCTGAACGATGAACTTCTTCCGCTTCACCTTCTTACCCGTTATTTGCTTATAAATGACCCAAACATCGATAGCTGTTAAGTCTGGTATATTGTAAAAGACATGCAATGGCCACCTTCTGCATGTAATCTTGGTAGTATATTTATGAGAGATTTGGCTGACAGCATCTATCCCAAGTTTCGTGCCATTGTAGAAAGTTAGTTTCTGGCTGCTTATTTCTTCTGTGCTCATTATTATTTGAGCCTTCCATGTGCTAAGCAGAAGGACATTCTTGTTCTTCTTCCCTTGGTACACTGTCAACGTGCAGTGCGTGATCCCAATCTGTTGCAAGATGGTTGTAAAGCATAATTCAGACTTGGACTACTTCATCTCAGTGGGGATTTCATGACGAACAGGGTTGATTTTTCCCACCAACAAGTTTCTTTTTTTGTCTTGGAGCATCTTAGCAAGCTGGAGAGATGTGAAGAAGCTGTCTATCATCACGTTTCTTCCTTGGTTTAGAAACGGTTCCATGAGGCAAAGCACGACATACTTTCCCAGTGGCTGCTTATCCAGGCGCATGTCGACATTACCAAGGTATGGAAAGGCATTGCAGATGTATTTTTTGGCCTCATCTGCAGCAATCCAGAATTTGAGTCCATACTTGTTGTGCTTGTTTGTCACAAATTAGGTAAATCTTCACCTGGTTTTGTTGGGGAGAAACTGTCCATCTACTGTCATATTTTCACTTATGTGGTAACAGTAAAGCAAATTTTCCACAAATCTGTCCCACATTTCAGTGACAAGAGCAGACCTGTTAGTTTGCAGGTGGTCAGCTCATGTCGATTTTTCATCAAAACGGAGAAATCTGAGAAGCTCTCAAAATCCATCTCTCAACACTGTGTCCATGAACTGTTGTCCACAAAAACACAACCATAGACCCCCCCCACACACACCTTTCGAACACAGAACAACTCGGGTATAACATCGAACACCTCGAGGGTCCAGTACGTGTTCTTGAGTTCTTCCTAAGCGTTTGATTCTCTGTGTAGTTTCACTGGACAAAGCCTAGATTCATCAAAGAGGAGACAAAAGGCACTAATGAGAGAGTGGTCAACTTGCTGGTAAGCATATGTAGTGGGACCTCTCCGCTCTTTCAGGACGTTCACTGCAGCCCACCTTCCAAACGAAGAGTTTGAATCCAAGACCTCCCACTCAGTTCCGTCTCGAGCAACCGTTTTCACTGACGAAACACATAGCTGAGACCGAGATATTTGAGGCAAATTTGAAGGCAGATTAGCACTTTCAAATTCTCCTGCTGATAATCCAGCCTCTATCTCATTATGATCTTCGTCCTCGCTAGTCTCTCTTGACTCAAGCAAAATATCATCATATGAATAGTACAGTTCCTTTTCAGATTAACATATGAATTTTCTAGCATACAAGATGCCTCGTCAGTAGAAAGACAATCATAACACAACATGTCTGTAAAGAGAACACTTTCTAAACGATTTGATGCTCTAACTGGAGCACTTAACTGACAGTAAGAGCTCAACAATACTAATAATCCAGGCCAGGTACACACTGTTGTCTGACAATGCAAACTGCTGCGTTGTAGTAAGGAATTGTATAGGTGTCAAAATGACCCCATCCGCTGTCCAGTGTATGTCATATAAAAAAATCTATGAAAATGTAAATATTTTGCTGGGTGCAATACATCACCGTAAAGAAGACAAGAATCTATAAAAAGTCTACATATCTGAATAGAAACAATGTAAGAGTGTGAGCATTAAAGAAAAATTGAAAGTGGGTGTCATTTTCACCCCTTCTGCTGTTCTATCATTAAGCGGTTAGTAGAAGTATGTATATCCTTTTCATTCACTCTCCTTCACTACCACGTGCACTCCCTCTTATTTGTCTCTCTCTCGAAGTACTACTTGCTGCATATGATTCGCGTACTGTCTACATATCAGTCTCGTTCGATCAATTTGTTTGGGTCCAGTCTTAGATCGAAAGCTTAATTCTGATGAGACAAGTCATTTCCCTGTGTTTTCCATGTATATTTTTGGCAGGAATTCAATACCCCAAAATTTGCCGATGACATTATCTTATCTGAGACTGCAGAAATTGCTCAAATGGTACGGACAGAGGGGATAGTGTACAAGATGAAAATAAATAAGTCCAAAACAAAAGTAATGGTGTGCAGTCGAACACAGTCAGGTAATGCAAGAAATATTAAGTGAGATGTGCAGATGAATCACGAATTAAGAGATACTGAATTGAATTAGTGAGAGGAGAGTGATTTGGCAAAATTTGATGAGAAGAAGCGACAGAATGATAGGACACATTTTAAGACACCCAGGACTTTTTCAATTAATTTTTGGAGTAAGTGTAGGTGGTATGAATGGTAGGGGAAGACCAAGGTATGAATATGACAAGCAGATTAGAACAGATGTAGGACGTAGTAGTTACATAGAAATGAAAAGATTAGCGCAGGATAGAGTGGCATAGACAGCTGCATAAAACCAGTCAATGGATTGATGACACACATTTTCCGCATTTGTATTTCTCTGTTTTTGCAGAATATGTGTACTCTGGAATTGCACAACAATCTTCAACCTGGCCGCAAAAACCCTCTTTAGTTATAGGCCTCCAATTTGTTGGATTTAGCTCATTTGCTCCTCTTTAGAGCAAGACTGTACAAGCCTGATTGAAAAGTGTGGGAACGAATCCGGTATTTAGCACCATTGTAGAGATTATTATTATTATTATTATTATTATTATTATTATTATTATTATTATTATTATAGATATCAGGTTGTTGTTGATTCCTCAGACTAAAACACTGAGGACGGGAGAGAGGGGCTTGTTGGAGTTACCTCCTCCTTGCATAGTTGTCTCGTAAGATTCGTTGAGTGCTATCCACTATGCTTCATTCATGCAGTTCGGATACTCTTCTCATACACAATTACTGTATTGGGATTGGAAAAGGTGGAAGAGCAATGGTCATCAATATCTTGAACAAATACGCATTTGTTGGTAAAGATCCTTTCTTATAGCTATTCTTTGTTGGTTATAATAGAGAACTGGATTCCTCTGTACACTGGTGCTTTTTTTTAAATGCTATTTTGTTCGGGCGTCGACCTACAAAGATCTTTTGCCCCTACTGGCACCATATGTTATGAACCTGTGTGTATTTGGAAATTGTGGAATTGTAAAGTGTTGAATGTGAGGAAAGGAACATTAAGGATGACTCAAACACCCAGTTCCCAGGCCAGGGATATTAATCATTTACAATTAAAAACCCCTGACCAGGCCAGGAATCGAACCCAGGGCCACCGGGTGACAGGCGGACGCGTTGCCCCCTATACAGCGCAGTCGTGAAGTACGAGTGGTAAGTAATGGTGCAGAACAATCATTTGTATTTGAAATAGCTAATTGACTACACTGGGGCTACTATAGCAACTCTCCATCCATTTTGATACAGCTCCCTCATGCAAACAATAATCTAGCAAGTATTTCAGACATGGCATGTCACTCAGTTCAGTGGGTGGTGTATGCATTGTCTCACTTCTTAATACCTGTTTAGTACTTTTTACATGTTGAAGACTTATGTCACCCCTTGCGGGGTGATGGACGCTCATACAAAATATCATGTCACCCCTGGTACTATGTCCAGGCTTCTCAACTTCAAGTTAGCATGCAACTACCACTACCATCTGCTGTTGCTTTGTTCTCGTAAGGTGTTCGTAGTGTGCAGTGTGGTGCCCATTTCTTTCTCTGCACAACAGACGATGTAATTTCACTGATATTTGACATCCTCTTCATCCAACCATCAGAATTCAATTATTAGTAGCAAGGAAAATAATGTGAATTGGAGTCTATAATTGCTATATGCTATTGTTACATCACTTCAGAAAATATTATAATAGACCTATGGCACTCCATTCTCCATGGCTCACTTGGCACAGAAATGCATATAAGTTGAATTCAATTCTTATCACACAACTGTAAACTCCAACAAAAACTTTGAATGGCATGTAAACAAACCGCTCAACACAGACGACAATGTGCCACAACAACAAAGAAAAAACATGCTCCAATGCCAACCAAATAATCATGTCACCCCAATGGGGGAATACGCAAATGGTAACTTTGAAGATATAATCATATCCTTGGTTATCATCTAGGAATTAAATTATGAACATTCCTGGCCTATTACAACCTGAAATACATATCGTCGCTGCCAGGGCAAAACCTCCTAGGTGAAATATTTTAGCTTAGAACTTTGGCCGGTAAGGTTCTGTCATCTAAGGTGCAATATTGTGTGAATATTGTCAAGGCATTCTCGCTCTTCATAATGTATGTGCTGCGGGTCAGAATATCTCCAAAAATATTATCACATACGAGGTTTTGTCCCGGCAACGACGATATATAGCATTTGTGCAGTTTAAGAGTAAAAAGCAACTATTCATCTCGGCGTTAACTTGTCAATTGAAGTACAGGGGAATGGTAACTTAGCTTATTTGCGAATTAATAAATTGTGATTTATTATACTACTCAATTATCAAAGGCTAATTCAATTTCTTAATTCATATTTTGGAAGGTAATTGTTTGAAATAACCTAGACCTTGAAAGTTAATTCAGCTTCTTAATTCATATTTTGGGGGGCAATTTTCAAACTGTTTACTTTACCTTTCAAGAAGAACTTTTCAAGAATTATTTGAAATTCAGTCAGCTTTTTTTTTTTTAAGTGGCTTTTGTGTCGCACCAACACAGATAGCTCTTAAGGCGACGGAATTCAGTCACTTAACTTCAGCTTCTCACAATATGACCAAAACTGCCAGTAAAAACATTGTCCGGGAGTAGAAGCACAGTGGGGAAAGGGTATGACATTTCTTAATTATAATGTGACAGTGAAAAGTTTGATATATACAAACATGACCTAAAAGGGACTTCAGTTTTGTTGAAAATGTCTTCCGAAGGCACATTAAGCACTCTTTCCTTTTATGCTATACTGTAAATTTCTGGGTTTTTGGTCATGAAATCAGTATATGAATGGTCAGGCTTCACCCCATTTGAGTTGTTTAACTCATTTATCTAGAGTACGGATATTACATACTACAATGAAGTAATCATTTTATGTTTAACCTTTTGTCTTACAGATAGCTCGTAAAACACTTGTGAATGTAAGAAAAATGGAAAAGGCTGATTCACATCAAGATAAAGGTAAAAGGAAACGTCCATCTCTTTCCGAGTTCTGTCGGATCTGCGGTAACCCTCATAATGGACTTGCGGTGGGGATATTTGATGAAGATGGGAACTCTCAGCAACTAAGTGAGAAAATAAACACCTACATGCCAATAACAGTGAGTCAGTTGTGAAGTATAATATCTTATTTGTTCCTTACACTACCATCTGATTTACGACAATTTTCATCATAATGTTATTGTTGACAGGTTTCCATTGATGATGAACTCCCTAAGCACATATGCAGAATGTGTGTAGCGAAGCTGAATGTTATTCATGAATTAGTAGTTTCTTGTGTTGAAACTAATGAAAGATTATCTTCCTCCTAGAAGAACTGGGTGAAATTAAATCTTTGGAATGAATCTAAAATTGATCGTAGCAAGTGAAAGACTTCTCCTACAGAGCATGAGGGTTTCTGCTTTTAGCGTGAGTATTCACACACTTTTCTTAATTTATTTCATAAAATAATCCGAAGGCTAGTGATGGGCAATACTCTTGCTCGAGATTCTCGAGACTGATTCTCCTCCGCTGCGATCAGTGCAACATCCCACAAACTATGAGCATAAGCGTGACAGTATTTCAGCAGCAGTTATTTCGTAACATAACGTTTTCATATGGAAACGTGTGTGCCGATTTTCTTTTGTTAAAAGCCTAGAAAAGTACTACATGTTGAACTATTAGCCACGTAATACCTTTAATGAAAGTGAAAACAGTATGTCAGTATCTTAACGGATCACAAGTTATTTAAGGTAGACATCTAAGCTGAATAACCCTGTATAATTTGTTAATAACTGTAGATAGGATGTACACCTTCCTGGATACCTCGCAATTGTTGTCGACAGGGTAGCTTCTTGTGATACAGACCATGCTGGAGGTGTTCTCTGTGACAATTCTCCATCAGTGATATTGTGCATTTTTAAATGCTGGATCATCCCAGAAATATTTATGCTGACATGTTTTACTTCTTTTGAATGAACAACACAGCAGGCTGTGCAATGTGGCATCTCTTCAAAATAATCTCATGTCAACAACTTACGTTGCATTTCGGACATCGTCTTATCAAAGTTTTCACGTACAATTACACACAACCACACATTGCATATCAAAGTACTTAATTTCGGTGATCCACTCTTCTACAATATAACTAAGTGAATTAATTAAAAACAAACAAAATCAATTTTTATGAGTTTACTGGGCTTATAATGGCAGACTGTGCTGAAAATCTTTGTACAGAGGAATTAGCGACAAAATTAGTATACCTCATTCTGTGTTAAGACAAAGGGCGTAGCCGTGTTGAAACCCCAGATCCCGTGAGATCTCCAAAGTTAAGCAACATTGGGCATGGTCAAGATTTGGATGGGTTGCCACGCGCTGTTGATGGGGGGTAAGGGTATAGAGGAATTTATAATTTATAAGGTAAATACTCTATAACATTTTAAGGAATTATTTCCCTCATCACCATAATGTAGGTAAACACAAGCACAGGTCAATTGGATACTCAATGTGTGGTCTGATAAATTATGAGTGATAGTGATGTACATACACAGTAGCCTTCAGTTTCTGTACTTAGCCTACTCATTTGTGTACTTACCGCTGTATACAATGCCAGAATGTGTATACTTTATAATTATGTTATATTGCATCAAAATAGACCTCAATAGAAATGAAAGAAACGAACAGCCTAGTCGCGTGTTGACATGTATTTACGGAATGGAGATGGCCCGTGGTTGACTATTCGCATACTCGGCACAAACCACATTCAGCTCCGTTTACCTGTAGGCCTACGCCGCAGTGCTCGCTGCACAATGAGAGGGTAACGATTTTGAGATCTCTCAAAATTTCCCCACAAAAAAAAAAAAAAAAAAAACACAACAGGTGCTTGCGCCAGTCGAGAAATCTCGAGACAAGGTCTCAGTCTGCCCATCACTACTGTAGGGTAATGTACATGGAGTTAGTGGAAATATATTGCAATATGCAAACTTATTGAGACAAATGTTTGGGTAGAGAAACTGACTTCATTTCAGATCGAGTTCTGTTTAAAATTTGGTTAGAGATTATGTGTGGCCTCTAAAGAGGTCAGGCGCAGGTATTTCCAGTGCACACCCATGGGCAACCTGTGCTTCTGCAGGAGTAAAGGCAGTGTTTTTCTTTTATCTGGATGTGTATACTGTTTGTTCTCTCTCATGTCTTGCACCTATGTGTTAAAGCATCGCATGCTAGAAATATGTTGACAATTGCCAAAGATATACTATTTCTTTGGATTTTCCTTTATTAGTTTCTCCAGAAAAATTAATTCTTATGCCCTCTTTCAGTAACCTCATTATCTCACATAATATCTGAACCATTTAATTAATGAAAATTAAACAAGTTTTACAGTAATCATGATATAACCTAAGAATGCTAAAGTCCAATGTGAACAGGTGCCAAACTCACATAATCCACAAGAGGATGCAGCTCCTGATTGGCCAATGGGCGACATATTGTCTGCAAGGGCCCACGACATTTCAAACAGCAACTATGCAGGCATGAGTCTGATAAAGGAGACCACAGAAAAGTATGAGAAAATTGGAGAAGAAATCATCTCCAGGCTCTCAGGAATGAGCTTCATTGGATTTGATGTTCCAGCACTGCGGCAAAGTTAGAATAGGTCTCTTTAGCCATCTAAGAATCCATAAACGTCAACAGTGATGCACTCAGAAGACAATCATACTTGCCACAGAGTGAATGCCTAAGATGAATCACAAATATAATAAACACACTTTTCTGAAGCTAACCATATCAATATTATGATGTCCTTTAATCTTAAAGAAAACAGCTGTCACTTTATTCAGGCTCAAAATTGAAGCATTTGTAAGACAATGAAGTCCAATCCTGTAAAATTAAGTATCTTGTCAAGTGGTTTGTGGTATGGGCTTTGGCAGTCCTATTGTAATTTGTGGAGGATGAGCAATGAGTGAGTGGCCCAGGAAGTAATCCTAAGATTCAAGGTATCAGTAAGCATGAAACGGCAGCAGGAATGTACAATTTGTTTTGAACTGCGTTCTACAACCCGTGATTTCTAAACTTAAAAAGTAATATCTGCTGGGATTGTATATTAGGAAAGGCTCTCTTCTACTTTAGATTAAGATATTGTACCAGGAAATTCCCGCACTTGAGGCTAGCTTAAGGAGCATGACCAGATTATGCAGGGCATTTGCAGTACACTATTAGGAAATGGTACAGAGGGAGGTTCTAGGTGAAGAATCGTCATTAATTTTGAAGTTCTGGTTTTACTTCAATGTTTGATCCATATCACCTTCACAATAAGTAGCAGCTTTTCAGGATGACGTATACTCCGATTCCCGTCAGTGATGTCCTCGCCATCATGGAACCACATATCCCAGTGTAGCTACCTCGACGGACGTTCTCGATGACTGATTATCCTCACTCGCAGTTTGAAATGTGAAGTTGAAAGTACAAGTTCCAAAATGAAAACAAGAACCGATGAGTTCATTGTTTCACTAGGCAAATTTCAGCATAAATTTTTAGAAAAATAATAAATGTCTGCGGACATCAACAACTAAGAAGTGTTTCTTTGTGAAAAATACATAAAACTCCAACATCGACTAAGAAATAAACTGGAGATTACTTGCCATGGCCAAAAAAATAACTTCTGAGTACTTGGACTTAGGATGAGTATTTACAGGTTCCTACACGTGATCACAAACTGAACTCTTAGAATTTATTTAGACTCTCCAACACTGCCTCTAAAGGTACAAGTTCTTTTATGATGAATGAAGATAAATATTTATTCTGAATTTAGGACACACGAAGTAAATTGTCAAACACTATTAGGAATTATTTACATAACACGAGAAACAACTATGTCCTAAACATAAAATATTTACACCAATGGCAAATCATGCTAAATGATCGCAGAAAGTTTTTCTCGTAGCATAGAAATTAGCTGTCTTTGAACATGAAGAGTTTATGTAAGTGTTAACTCACAATATGAGATCTCTGATAGTTAAGTACTATCTCAACTTGGAAAATAACTACCTTTTTTAAAACGAAAAGTTTATCCAGAAATTCTGATCTGATCCAACAGTCGAACAACACAGCAGTGCTGTGGATAGTAGACTGAATATTGAGTATAATTTGTGTCCAGCTTTTGTAGATTGGAACTACGTCACACTGATTGCATCAGTTTATACAGATCTTAACAACTGCCACAATAATATCTCAATGTCTTCCTGTCAGTCGTGTTTGTACTTTTCAGCTGATGACAAGTGGACTCTCTGAGTAGCAGCAAGCTTCCCTGTTTCCGGCAAGCCCTGAGTTCGATCTCCGGCTAGGTCAGGAATTTTTACCTGGATCGGAGGGTGGTTCGTGAACCACTCAGCTTACGTGAGAACAACTGAGGACTATCTTAACGGTGCAATAACGATCCAAATTTAAAGAATGGCCCAGAGGGTTTGTCTCGCTGACCACACGTCACCTGCACGCTTTCAAACTGAGCAAACTGTACTTTAAGACCAACGCCCACCAGGCGCCATGGGATTTGGGCTTAGTTTTCTGAGAAGTGGAGAGAACGGTTAATAAAATACAAAAATGTGTACATCAACATAATTCATGAAATACAGTGGCAAGGGTGAGGTAGAATGGCTTTTCAGAATAACAGGATTACGATATAATTTTGGCAATGTATACATATCCTGACAAACAAAGTGATCAGCTGAAAACTCATAAGGCCCCGAGTACAGGTACCACCAAAAGGAACTGGCACGTTATCATTGGTAGTTAATACATGGAGGTTTATATCATAATATTCACTACAAATTCCCTGAAACACTGCTTGTCACATTCCTAACTTAACATAATAATGTCCAGTTTATCAGCAGTGTGTGTACTGGACAGGAGTATATAAAAAGAGTTGAGTTTTCATTTTTTTTTATGAAAGACCTTAGCACAGATTAAGGTAAAGTAAGGGTGTATTCTGACCGAAGGCAGGTCCGAACCTCCGCAGAGGTGTGCCTGAGCCAGAGTTTACAGACGGTAGGGTGGCCAGTTCCTCCATTCCCTTACCCCTCACCAACAGCGCGTGGCAACCCATCCAAATCTTGACCACGCCCAATGTTGCTTAACTTTGGAGATCTCACGGGATCTGGGGTTTCAACACGGCTACGGCCTTTGTCTTAACACAGAATGAGGTATACTAATTTTGTCGCCAATTCCTCTGTACAAAGATTTTCAGCAAAATCTGCCATTATAAGCCCAGTAAACTCATAAACATTGATTTTTTTGTTTTGTTTTTAATTAATTCACTTAGTTATATTGTAGAAGAGTGGATTACCGAAATTGGAACTTAAAAATCTAGATTGTCTTGCGAGATATGATCACAAGTTTCAGGTAGGGGACAGTGTGACGTCACTGTTGCCTCATGACAGGATATAGCACGCCTCTTCCATCTGTCTACGAGTGTTTCTCAGTGTCAGCACATTGTTTGGAATGAATAATATTGTCCAGAAAAGTGAAGCTTTGTCAATTTGTACCAAAGTGCACATCTCGACTAGGAAACTGAACCACCCGCATCTGTTATTTCGTAGACACGGAAACACTGACTGGTGTAAGTGCAAACATTGTGAAGTGATGTCCAGTACTGCTGAATGTTTCTGCTGTAAAGAGACTTAAACAATAAATTAAATGCGCAGAGGTGTGACATGTATTGTTTGGCATGACTACTTTTTCTAATATGAGAAATGCATGTAGATAAAACAAATATCCCCTACGTGAGGGATAGACTGGCTATGAAAACTAATGCTAACTGGCAGGCCGTAGCTTTTTGCCAGTTTGTGTACTGGGTCAATTCATGGACTCCTTTAGGAAGAGAGAAGACAAAAATTATATCATCTTTTGGAGTGAAGGCAATATCCCCAAGGAGGAGGTATATACATAGGATTCCAGGTTGCTGAAGAGCAAGAACCGGAATACTTTGATTTATAACAAAGCTTTCGTCAAATTAGACTTTCATAATGCTTCCAAAGAGTTGCATCGTGATGCTGTTGTTGGCGGTGATGAATGAGTTTGCTTCCATCTATCCATATGTCTATCAGTGCTACTCCCAGCCTAGCGACCTTTTCCTTAGTGATGAAATTATACTTTCTCAATGTGGAGTTCAACAAGGTGACCCACTCGGTCCTGCTCTTTTCACAATTATGCTTCAGTCGATTGTCAACTCCATTAATCCGAGTTAAACATTTGGTATTTGGATGATGGTATCGTCGCTGATGAGCCTGACTCCGTCCTTTCGTCTCTGGATAACATTTGCACACAAACTTCAAATATTGGTGTACATCTTAATTTTTCTAAGTGCAAAGTTGGTTTTCTTAGCGTTCATCGGGAACAAGCTGAGATACTGTATGAGAAATTTAAGGTTTCTGTCCCTGGAATTCGTCCTAATAACAGCCAATACTTGTCTACTTGGTGCAGCGCTATCCCCTGAAACTATGTGCAGGATATTGGCTGAAAAGACGACAAAACTTAAGTTGTTCATTTCGTGTCTTTCCATGGTTTCTGCACATTCAGCCTTCTTTTTGCTCCCACTTAGTTTTCCATCCTGCAATTGATGTACTTCCTGTGTTGTTCTCTGTCTTGGCGTGAGTCCCCACTGTTGGGAGGGATTCGATTTTGTATTAAAAACTGGCCACGAAACCATATTCAATTGCTCCCTAAGTGACAATGCCTGGTTACAGGCTTCTTTTCCTGTTGGTTTTGGTCATGCTGTGGATTTGGCGATTCCATCATTTTTAGTGTCTTTCCATGGTTTTCTTTGTCTTGTCGATGTTCTCCTTCCACCTGGTGGATGCCTGGATCCTGATGCTGCCGTACAAGAGAGCACATCTCGATGGTCAAGCTTAGTCGGCGTAGTTCCCCCTGATATTAGTAAGAGAAGTATTCAAGCTGCCTGGGATGCTCCTCTTGTAAGTCATCTCCACTCGCTTCTGCAGCAGCCAACTAACAGTCTCCAAGACTAAGCCCATCTCCTCGCTGCTGCTTCTTCTGAATCTGGTGCATGGCTCCCTTGCCTTCTCTTGGTCTTCAACTTTCCAATGAGAATTTCTGTATCGCTGTGGCTTTAGGTTTGGGAGCAGCCATCTGCAAGCCTCACCAATGCTCAGCTTGTGGCGCCTATGTTGATCAACGTGGCCTACATTGCCATTCCCGTTTGAAAAGTAAAGGCAGACACATACGCCACTCCACTATAAACTATGTCATCTTGCGGGCTCTGATTTCAGCAAAAGTTCCTTCCATAGCAGAGCCCACTGTCTGCTGCCGTTCAGATGGTAACAGGCCAGACGGAATGACACTTGTGCCATGGAAAGGGGGTAAATCTCTCTTGTGGGATTTTACCTGTGCCGACATGTTCGCTCAGTCCAATATTTCCCTTTCGTTTTTGAGTGCTAGAAGTGCAGCCGCAAAGAGGGAACATGCTAAAAGAAGAAAATACAGTGATTTGTTGGACAAATTCTTCTTTGTGCCAGTAGCCATTGAATCGAGTGGTACCTGGGGTAATAAGGGCCTCAATTTTATCAGGAAGAGACTGGCCAACGGATTGCTCGGCTCTGCGGCGATAAGCGATCAACTGGTTATCTTATTCAGCGCATGAGCATAGCTCTAATGCGTGGTAATGTCACATCCATTCTCGGGACACTACCACCTTGTGAAGATCTGGATGAAGTTTTTCTTCTTTAATGCATGACTGTATTTTTGGATATTCAGAATATATTAAATTAGTCTGACATTAACTTTCTAGACTAATATTATATTATAGTTCTTTAGAAAATAATCAATTTCAGCCCTTCGTGTATATTATACATTAACTCTCTAGACTAATGTTATATTTTAGCTCGTAATGTACCTATTCCCTACAATAAGAATACATTTCATCTCTTCATGAATATTTTAAGTTAACTCTCTAGATTTATATTTTATTCCAGCTTGTAATGTCCCTATTCTGTTAATTCCTTAGAATATTGATTGATTTCAGGTCTTCATGTATATTTTTACTCCCTAGCTTTATGCTCCTTTATTGTATATCTGTTCTTGTATTCATTTCCATGAATAATGATCATTTTAAGCTTTTAATGTATATTTGACATTAACTTTCTAGTCTAATATTATATTCTAGCTGGTTATGTACTTATAGTGTTTCCCTAGATTAATGATACTTTTCATCTCACGTCTATTTTGTTACCATAACTCACATGACTAACGTACCTTTCTAGCTCATTAATTTATTTATTCTTGTCACTTGGTAGGCAAAGCCCCATATGGCTGTAGTGCCATGAGGTATTATGCTAACTTTTTAGAACAATGATCCAATTTAGCTCTTAATATACGTTTTATCTTAAATCTCTTGAGTAATAATTAATTTAAGTTATTCATATATATTTCATGTTTTCTCTAACTCATAATATACCTGTTTTTATGTTTTTTTCTGTAGAGTATTGAACCTTTTCAGATCTTAATGTATGGTATGTGTTCTCTAGATCAGTGTTCCTTTTAGCTCCTTTTCAATACAATATATAAAGTAAGTGATATTACATCAGTCTTGGGACTAGTTTCAGCCACCTAGTGGCCATCCTCAGCCAAACAAAATTAAACAGATTATGTGATAACTAAAACATATGTATAACAGACAAAGACAATGTTGCAGGAATAATTATAACATTAAATTACATATAATAACAAAATTTATGTTTAGGATCTTCTTGTCATGATATGATGTCTTTAACTTCACTTAGGACCTCAGGCAAAGAAGTAAATCTGAAAATGATAGCCAGAATTAGGAATGAATAAACATACAAAAATGAAATTGAAAAGGAGAAAAATTATTTATGAGACTCCCCTCTAATGTTTGCTGTGGAACAAGCACTGGCTTGCTGGGGGAAGCAGGCAATGTAAACAAAGGAGTAGATAAGGAGAGGGGGTGAGGGGAGGGGAAGGAGGGGAAAGGAGAAGGGGTGTCTAAATTGGGGCTGAAGGATGTGGAAAGAAAGACTGCTGTTGAGAGAGGAATTTAAAGAGATTATAAAAGAAATAATTCTTTTAAATTGAGACATGATTACTAAAGATAATAATTAAAAGGTGAAATAAAACGTTTGATTTCTCTAAAATTTCCTTTAGACTGAAGTTGGGATTGAAAAACTGTTCCAGATGGATAAAACAATTTTCCGTAATACTGAAAAGGGGAGCTATCAATATTAGTGGGGTTTATAGAAGAAAGAAAGTACAACTGGCTGAGTCAGCAAAGAGGAAGCATCTGGATGTGCTAGGAGTAAGTGATATTCGGGTAAGGGGAGATAACGAGGAAGAGATAGGAGATTATAAAGTGTACTTGACAGGTGTTAAAAAGGGAAGGGCAGAGAATGGGGTAGGGTTGTTTATCAGGAATACCATTGCACGCAACATAGTTTCTGTTAGGCACGGTAAATGAGCGAACGATGTGGGTAGATTTGTCAGTTGGAGGAATTAGGATAAGAATTGTCTTGGTGTATTCACCATGTGAGAGTGCAGATGAGGATGAAGTTAACAAGTTTTATGAAGCATTGAGTGACATCGTGGTCATGGTCAACAGCAAGGATAGAATAGTTCTAATGGGCGATTTCAATGCGAGAGTTGGAAATAGAACTGAAGGATACGAAAGGGTGATTGGTAAATGTGGGGAAAATATGGAAGCTAATGGGAATGGGAAGCGTTTGCTGGACTTCTGTGCTAGTATGGGTTTAGCTGTTATGAATACATTCTTCAAGCATAAGGCTATTCACCGCTACACATGGGAGGCTAGGGTTTCAGATCTATAATAGACTATATCTTAACCAATTTCGAATTCAGGAAATCTGTTAGGAATGTATGAGTTTTCCAGAGATTTTTCAATGATACAGACCACTATCTGATCTGTAGTGAACTACGTATCTCTAGGCCCAGGGTAGAGAAAGTGAAAATCTGTCTGCAAACGAATAAGGGTAGAAAATCTCCAGGACCAGGAAATTAGAAGTACATGGATATGATTAGTGAGAATTTTCAAACAGTAGACAGTAATCAGGTTCAGGATATAGAAAGAGAATGGGTGGCATACAGGGGTGCTATAGTAGAAACAGCAAGGGAATGCCTAGGAATAACTGTGTGTAAAGATGGGAAAAGGCAAACTTCTTGGTGGAATGATGAAGTGAGAGCAGCTGGTAAACGTAAAAAGAAGGCTATTCAGAAATGGCTCCAAGCAAGGGCCGAGGCAGACAGAGATTTGTATGGAGCAAAACGAATAGTTGTTGAATCCAAAAAGAAGTCTTGGGAAGATTTTGGTAATAACCTGGAAAGGCTAGGTCAAGCAGCAGGGAAACCTTTCTGGTGTGTAATAAAGAATCTTAGGAAGGGAGGGGAAAAAGGAAATGAACAGTGTTTTGAGTAATTCAGGTGAACTCATAATAGATCTCAGGGAATCACTGGAGAGGTGGAGGGAATATTTTGAACAACTTCTCAACGTAAAAGAATATCTTCCTGGTGGTGTTGCGAACAGCCAAGCTCATGGGGAGGAGGAAAATGATGTTGGTGAAATTACACTTGAGGAAGTGGAAAGGATGGTAAATAAACTCCATTGTCATAAAGCAGCAGGAGTAGATTAAATTAGACCTGAAATGGTGAAGTATAGTGGGAAGGCAGGGATGAAAGGCTTCATAGAGTAGTAAGATTAGCATGGAATGTTGGTAAGGTACTTTCAGATTGGATAAAAGCAGTAATTGCACCTATCTATAAACAAGGGAACCGGGGGCTGGGTGTTTGTGCTGTCCCCAACATCCCTGCAACTCACACACCACACATAACACTATCCTCCACCACAATAACACGCAGTTACCTACACATGGCAGATGCCGCCCACCCTCATCGGAGGGTCTGCCTTACAAGGGCTGCAATCGGCTAGTAACAGCCACACGAAATTATAACAAGGGAACGGGAACGATTGCAACAACTATCGAGGTAACTCATTGATTAGTATACCAGGCAAAGTATTCACTGGCATCTTGGAAGGGAGGGAGTTGAGAGGAAGTTGGATGAAAACCAGTGTGGTTTCAGACCACAGAGAGGCTGTCAGGATCAGATTTTCAGTATGCGCCATGTAATTGAAAAATGCCGAGAGGAATAGGCAGTTGTGTTTATGTTTCGTAGATCTAGAGAAAGCATATGACAGGGTATCAAGGGAAAAGATGTTCGCCATACTGGGGGACTACGGAATTAAAGGTAGATTATTAAAATCAATCAAAGGCATTTATGTTGACAATTGGGCTTCAATGAGAATTGATGGTAGAATGAGTTCTTGGTTCAGGGTACTTACAGGGGTTAGACAAGGCTGTAATCTTTCACCTTTGCTGTTCGTAATTTACATGGATCATCTGCTGAAAGGTATAAAATGGCAGGGAGGGATTCAGTTAGGTGGAAATGTAGTAAGCAGCCTGGCCTATGCAGACGACTTGGTCTTAATAACAGATTGTGCCGAAAGCCTGCAGTCTAATATCTTGGAACTTGAAAATAGGTTCAATGAGTATGGTATGAACAACTCATTCTACCATCAGTTCTAACTGTGGCTGATTGTCAATGTAAATGCATTTCACTGCCTGTAAAAATGATTGTTTTGTGTGAGTGGGCAATATTTTCCATGTATGTGAATCTGAGTTTGTATGGTAGAGGATGGGGTTGTGCGAGTTGCAGGGATGTTGGGGACAGTAGAAACCCCAGTCTTTGAGCTACGGGAATAAACTGAACATGACTACGAAAATCCCACGAACCAACAGTTAATTGAATCCAGGACCCCAAAGCCAAAGACACTGACCAGTAAGCCATGGTGTCAAGATTTTGCCTATAATAACCCAAGACAAATCTCTCAATATAGCAAACATCTTTTCCCTTAGTACTCTGTCATACACCATCTTATATAAAGGATAAAGAAGACTGTCTATTCCTCTCGTGGCATTTTTAATAAATTATTTCACGTCTGCTGAAAACATGACCTGCCCCTGTGTGGTCTGAAACTAGTAATGGGCAGTCTGAGACTAGGTCTCGAGATTTCTCGAGACTAGCGCAGGCACTATTTCTCGCGAGAAATTTCGAGAGCGTTGTCCCCGCATTGTACGGCGAGCAGTGTGTCGTAGCCCTACAGGTAGTCAGAGCTGAAAGTTGTTTGTGCCGCGTATGCGAATAGCCAACCATAGGCCTTCTCCATTTCATAAATACGTGTCAACAAGCGACTAGGGCGTTCATTTCTACCGAGGTTTATTTTGACGCAGTATTATAATTATAAAAGATACGCATTCTGGCATTGTACGCAGTGGTAAGTATACGAATGAATAGGCTAAGTACGGAAATTGGCGGCTACTGTAGGTACACCTACCCGGATACAAGAGGCGTGCATTATTCGAACTCGAGACAAGGCAAGATGCGCCCCGCTGCATATGCAACCACCATTACGCACGAGTGGAATGTGCAATCTAAAATTCTTGAGTTTGCTCCAATTCTTTCGATAGGTAGGTGTACATCGTTATCAGACCCCACATTCAGTATCATATTATGACCAATAATTCCTTACAATGTTACAGAGTACCCCCGTCATTCAACATACGACGGTGCAATGTAAAATTGTAGTAGTTGTACGCGACTTGAAGACGATGTCCCGAAATGCAACGTTAGTCTTGGAAGTCGGTTATTTTGAAGAGATGCCACATAGCACAGCCCGCTGTGTTGTTTATTCAAAAGAAGTAAAATGCGTCGGCAGAAATACTTCTGGGATGATGCGACACTTAATAACGCATAATATAAATGAAGAGGAATAGTCACAGAACACCTCTGGCCCGGTCTGAATCAAAAGCAGCAAACCTGCCGACAATGATTGTGAGGTATCCAGGTAGATTTACATCCTAATAACAGTTATTAACAAATTATACGCGTTATTCAGCTAAGAAGTCCACCTGAAATATCTCGTGAACAGTTTAAGATACTGGCATTCGGTTTTCACTTTCGTTAATGGTATTAAGGTGTTCATAGTTGAACATGCAGTACTCTTCCAGGCTTTCGACAAAATGTATCGCACGTTTTCATATGAGAACGTTATTTCATGCAACAACTGCCAATGATATACTATCAAGTTTACAGTCGTAGTTACTGGTGCGTCGCACAGCCTTCACTACAGGAGGATTGGTTCGAGAGTCTCGAGCAAGAGCGTTGCCCATCACTATCTGAAACCACACTAGTTTTCATCTAACTTACCCTCAACTAGTGATGGGCAGTCTGAGACGAGGTCTCGATATTCTCGAGATTTCTCGAGACTAGCGCAAGCACTATTTCTCGCGAGAAATTTCGAGAGATCTCGAGAGCGTTGTCCCCGCATTGTGTGGCGAGCAGCGTGTCGTAGGCCCACAGGTAGTCGGAGCTGTATGCTGTTTGTGCCGAATATGCGAATGGTAAACCACGCGCCTTCTCCATTCCGTAAATGTGTGTCAACAAGCGACTAGGGTGTTCATTTCTACCGAGGTGTACTTTGATGCAATATAACATAATTATAAAGGATACGCATTCTGACATTGTATGCACTGGTAGGTATACGAATAAATAGGCTAAGTACAGAAACTGACGGCTTCTGTAGGTACACGTACCTGGATACTAGAGGCGTGCATTATTCGAACTCGAGACGAAACAAAATGCGCCTTGCTGCATATGCAACCACCATTACGCATGAGTGGAATGTGTAATCTAAAATGCTTGAGTTTGCTCCAATTCTTTCGACAGGTAGGTGTACATAGTTATCAGACCCCACATTCAATATCATATGACCACTGCTTGTGTTTACCGATATTTTGGTGACGAAGGAAATAATTCCTTGCAATGTTTACCGATATTTTGATGACGAAGGAAATAACTCCTTGCAATGTTATAGATTATTCGCGTCATAATTAGGTACATGGATATATGACGGTGCAATGTGTAATTGTGTCTAGTTGCACGCGACAACTTGAAGACTATGTCCGAAACGCAACGTAAGTCGTGGATGTCGGTTATTTTGAAGAGATGTAACATAGCACAGCACGCTGTGTTGCTTGTCCAAAAGAAGTAAAAATATGTCGGTAGAAATACTTCTGGGATGATCCGGCACTTAAAAACGCATACCAATGAAGAGGAATCGCCACAGAACACCCCCGGCCCGGCCTGCATTCACAAGAAGCTACCCTGTCGACTACGACTGCGAGATATCCAGGTAGATGTACATCATATATACAGTTATTAACAAATTATACGGGTTATTCAGCCAAGAAGTCCACCTGAAATAACTCCTGAACAGTTTAAAATACTGAGATTCTGTTTTCACTTTCGTTAATGGTATTAAGGAGCTCATAGTTCAACATGAAGTGCTTTCCTAGGCTTTTTACAAAATTTATCGTTACACACGTTTCCATATGAGAACTGTTGGTGATATACTATTAATCTTACGCTCGTAGTTTCTGGGACGTCGCACAGGTCGCAGCACACGAGGATCGTCTCGAGATCGCTGCCAATCATCCCTGTCGAAAGAATTGGAGCAAACTCTAGAATTTTAGACTACACGTTCCACGCATATGTAATGGTGGTTCTATATGTAGCAAAGCACATCATTCTTTCCCCGTTTCAAGTTTGAATAATGCACGTCTCCAGTATCCAAGTAGGTGTACATCCTATCTACAGTTATTCACAAATCATGCAGGGTTATTCAGCTAAGATTTCCGCCCCAAATAATTCGTGAACATTTTAAGAAACTGACATTCTGTTTTCACTTTCGTTAATGGTGTTAAGGGGTTCATAGTTAAAGATGCAGTACTTTTCCGGGCTTTTGACAAAATTTATTGGCTCACACGTTTCCACATTAGAACGTTATTTCACGCAATGGCTGCTGATGATACACTATCAAGTTTACACTCGTAGTCACTAGTACGTCGCACAGCTCGCACTACAGGAGAATCGGTCTCGAGAGTCTCGAGATCGGCGACGTCAGTCTCGAGTCTCGAGCGAGAGCGTTGCCCATTACTACCCTCCATTCTAAAATGCCTGCAAATACTTCACCTGGAATACCTTGACAGTTGTTGCAATTCTTCCTTCTAATAGATAGGGTACATACAATTACTCCTTTCGTCCAATCAGAAAGTGCCTTACATTCCATGCTAATTCTATTACTCTATGAAGCTATTTCATCCCTGCCTTCCTGCTATATTTCGCCATTAATTTCAGGTCAAATTTCATCCATCTCTGTTGTTTTATGACAATGTAGCCAATTTACTACTGTCCGACTCCTTGGCTGAATGGTCAGCATTGATGCTTTCAATGCAGATGGTCCCAGGTATGACTCCCAGCCAAGTCAACGATCTTAAATGCGTATGGTTAATTCTCCCACCTTGACTGGATTTTTGGGTTTGTCTCAATTCTTTCCTCTTCATACAGATACAATACCAGACACAACAGAAACAAGCTATAGTGAATACATCGCTCCACATAGGATTGGTATCTGGAAGGCCATCTGCCAGTAAAACATAGCCAAATCCACAGTTTGCACTCATGACCCCACCCAGATGTAGGAAAAGACGAATTCTGCCTACGTATACTTCTATGATATATTTTGGGAAGGTTTCCCTGGTACTAACACACCTTGAGGTGAATGAGTAGGGTAGGCATGTGGTGACAATGTCATGCCATACCTTGTGGTGCCTGATTATAAAAACTGGGAGCTAGGATGGGAAGGGAGAGGCTATGGTCTGTACATTCAAGGAATGTCCAGAAAGGAAAAATACAAAGGCCAATATACATTTCACGTATTGTTTATTTGACAAAACTTCCACTCTAAATGAATTACCAGTATATACTTGACTCTCCAACTAAGTTATCGCCATCCAAACACTTATTTAATCTGGGTGATAGCTTTTGTATGGAAGAGTCATAGAAGTCTGCCACCTACCCCTTTACCTCAATCACATCTTGACTTATTCTTTTAATATCATATGATATGAACTTCATATTGATCTGTACTGACAAGTATTCTCATTTATAACTTTCATTTGTGTGTTGATGTTTGACTTATATGATAGGAATCAGTCAAGGGATGTTCCACCATTCAACACTTTATATAATATGTATCATTTATACCTTTAATAAATGAAGACTAGTTTTGGTTCTCTTGGAATCATCATCAGTACCTACAACCATCATTCATCCATACAACCAAAGCCGTACTGTCAAATTTTAACATCAACATTCAGCATTACCACTTCCTTCAATCAATCACTACTGATCTGCAATTAGGGCAGTCACCCTGGTGGCAGATTCCCTATCTCTTTTTTCCTAGCCTTTTCTTAAATGGTTGTAAAGAAATTGGAAAATATATTGAACATCTCCCTTGGTAAGTTATTCCTATCACTAACTCCCCTTCCTAGAAATGACTATTTGCCCCAATTTGTCCTCTTGAATTCCAGCTTTATCTTCATATTGTGATCTTTTCTACTTTTAAAGACACCATTCAAAACTAATTCATCTACTGATGTCATTCCATGCCATCTCCCCACTGACAGCTCGGAACATACCAGTTACAAGTACATATTCTCATATTTGAGCCCGTATTGAAATTCATATAAAATGTTAAAATACAGTTGTTTTTTTTTAGTTTCACCTATTCAATACATACATACATACATGTAACATTTTACATACCACTTAGTCGAGCAGCTCATGTCCTTTCTCCCAAGTTTTCCCAGCCCAAACTTTGCAACATTTTTGTAATGCTACTCTTTTGTCGGAAATCACCCAGAACAAATCAACCTGCTTTTCCTTGGATTCTTCCCATTTCTTGAACCAAGTAATCCTGGTGAGGGTAACATACACTGGAACCGTACTCTAGTTGGGGTCTTACCAGAGACTTATATGCCCTCCCCTTTACATCCTTACTACAACCCCAAAATACCCTCATAACCATGTGCAGAGATCTGTACCCTTTATTTACTATCATATTTTTGTGATTTATGTGATTACCCCAATGAAGATCTTTCCTTATATTAACACCTAAGTACTTACAATGATCCCCAAAAGGAACTTTCACACCATCAACACAGTAATTAAAACTGAGAGGACTTTTCCTATTTGCAAAACTCACAACCTGACTTTTAACCTCATTTATCATCATACATTATGTGCCAGCCCCGTGGTAGCTCCTTTTGGTACTTCCAGGAAGAGGCTGGTGACTCAGACGACCTGGAATCTCCCAGCTGGCTTGTGGGGTGGGGCCGGCCTTTCCGTGTATTGTTCTCGGCGGCTGGCTTACCTAAGAGTTTCTTTGAGATTCAACGGGAATGTTCTGCCTCCAGTGACATTGTGAAATTTCTGGTTCAAATTACGCAAGCTATAAAAAGGGAGACTAGCCGCAGACAATCAGTCAAGTGTTGGACTCTGAGTGACAGTTGGGCTCTGAGGTGGAGCCCGTGTGACACTCATTGAGGTGGGGTTCGGTGGCTGGGCTGAGGGCGACAGGTGTCGGCTGTCGTTAGTGTCCCATCGAGGTCTGAACCAGGAGCTGTTCTGTCAGAGAGACCAGTGTGTAAGTGAAGGCAACAGAACGAAAGACTGCACTGTGTTTTTGTGTAATTCTGTGGACTGAGGATCGTCATGAGGCAGCGAGGAAACGTGCTATCGTGAGTGCGAGGATAAATGGACCTGTGTTAATGTTCGCTGTTGTGAGTGTCGTCCTGCTGTTGAATACTGTTGAGCTGTTAAGTTGTTCCCTGCATGGGACTGAAGTACTGGACTACTGTATACGTGGGGTCGAACCAATGAATAGTCGTCATGTGTTGCATAGCCAGTGTTCAAAACCCAGCTGTCTACGCACAGCGGCTGTAGTAGGTGACCGGACTTTGGGATATTGAAAGTAAGGATTATAGACATTCCCAGGTAGCAACCGGCCGGGACTCCTGGGTGAGTGTACAGAAGAGAGATTTGTAAATAGACTGGTAATCAAGTGTGGCCATTCATAATTGGTTAGAATTGTTTGCATTTAAATACAGTATGTGTGTGTGCATTTATTAGATGAAACAGATGGAGTTTTATATTCGTAACAATACTATTGCCTACTGTCCATCTCACAACATTATGAAGGTCATTTTGCAGTTGCTCACAATCTTTTTACTAGTGGCTTTACGTCACACCGACACAGATAGTTCTTATGGCGGCGATGGGATAGAAAATGCCTAGGAGTTAGAAGGAAGCGACCGTGGCCTTAATTAAGGTACATCTCTTGCTTGCTAGTCAAAATCCAAGTCTCAGCTGCGTAAGTTAATATGGGTACGTACTACATTTTTGACATTATCTCTTTACTTTTCCTTGGTACTTCTTTGCTCCAAGCAAGTTTTCTTACACTTTGGTAGAATGTATTACTCTGCTGTACCCTCCTGCTAATCTCCATGTCCACCCTAGTATTTTGCATTAATTCACTTCCTAGGTATTTAAAGCTGTCCACAATTTCCAGACTCTGACTTCCAATTTTCACAATGCCTTTCCCCTCTCAACATCACCATTGTCTGTAGTGATCGTCATGCCGTACTTCTCAATTTTTTCATTCAGTACATCTAGTTGTTGTTGCACTTCATTGCTGTTCTTTCCCCAGATCACATCATCATCTGCAAATAACAGTATCTTCATCTCTTTATCTCCATAGGCTTCATTTTGTTTCCTTTACAATTTTGTCCATGACCATAATAAACAAAAGAGGTGACAGCACACTACCTTGTCTTAGTCCAGTCTTATTCCTAAACCATTGTGTCTTTCCAACTGGGGTCAGTACTCTGCTAACACAGTTGTTGTACATTGCTTGCGCCATTTTTAACATTTCCCTTCCAAGTCTCTTTTTAACCATGATTTACCAAACCTCTCTGGGGACACTATCATGCCTTTTCTATATCTATGAAAGTCATGACCAGATTCTTTCCATATTCAAAGTTCTTTTCCATCAGCTCTCTCATGTTAAAGATTGGGTCCTCTGTAGATCTTCCACTCCTGGAGCTATATTGTTCCTCCTGTAACTCTCCTTCAATCTTTCTTCTTTCTAGAATCCTTTCCAGTATTTTAACTACCTGCAATATAAATGTGATTCCTCTACAGCTACCACAAACTTTCTTGTCCCCTTTCTTAAACACTGTATTACTATTCCCTTTTTCCAGTCTTCTGGTACATATTTGTGTTTCCACATACACTTTAGTAGTCGGTACAACCACTGCATACCAACAGGTCCAGCAGCCTTTATCATTTTCACACTGATTTCATCCATCCCTGTTGTTTTCCCCACCTTCATCTTTTGTACCGCTAATTCCACCTCCCGCATTGTCGTATCATCCTCTGCTGTTGATTCTTCACACTGTATTGCTTTTATCTCCCCTGTACAGTTGTTCACATTCAATAGCTTATCAAAATACTCTTTCCATCTTCTCTTTATCTCTTCTGGGTATGTTAACAATTCCCCATCTTCCTTTTTCACTAGCTTTGTGGTAACTCTTTCTGTCCTCTTACTTCTTATAAGTCTATACAGCATCCTTTTACTGTCAATTACATTCGCTTCCATTTTTTGCGTAAATTCTTCTCAACTCTTCTACTACCACATTTTTACTTCTCTGTTTGCTGTTGAGATACTTCCTACTGCTTTGTTCTGTTTGATCACGGTTCCATTCTCACCAGACTGTCTTCTTTCCTTTCACCACTTTCCTCACTTCGTAATTCCACCATGGTGTCTCCTTTTCTTTCACTCTTATAGATGTCCTGCCACAAGCAATCCCTGCTACGCTAACAAATGCCTTTTTAAAAATGGCCCACTCCTCTTCTACATTTTCCACTTCAGTAACTGGAATTTGTTGCTTCAATCTCTCCTGAAAATCTTCCTGTAAATTTCTGTCTTTCAATTTCCATACTTTTATTTTGCTTTCTCTTATCTCTTTTAGTTTTTCCAATTTTTTCCCAACCGTAAGTTTGCCACCAGGACTCTATGGTCCCCATCAACTGCTTCTCCTGGTAAAGCTGTCAAATCCATCAACTTCCTGCGATTTGTCCTTTCCACAAAAAAGTAGTCAATTACTGATTTTGATCTTCTGTCACCCCACCCATATCTGGTAATTTTCCTGCTGTTTTTCTTTTGAAACCATGTATTACCCACTATAAGTCCATTCCTAACACAGAAGTCCACTAGTTCCTCTCCTTTGCGATTCTTTTTCCCATATCCATATGGTATAATGACTTCTTCCTTTCCTTGTCTCTCGTTTCTGACTTGTACATTCAGATCTCCCATAATAACCACTTCCAACTGAAATTTCTCTTTCTACTTCCTCCAATATCTTCTTCCCCATTTCCCGTCTGTGGTGCATACACTTGTATGAAGTCCAACACTTCATTCTTCATCTTTAGTCTAATCTTCATTATCCTACCACTTCAACATACTCAAAATGATCAGTCCCACTCCATTTATTGCTTCCTGGCCACCACTCCAGTATAATGTGTATCCTTACCTCAATTCCTTCCTTCCTTCCGTTGTCTTTCCATTTCACTTCACTCAGCCCCATCATTTCCACCTTCTCCTTCTCCATAAAATCTACTACTTCCTCTGCCTTTCCTGTCAGGGTCATAAGATTTACTAATGCCACCTTAATGCTGGTTACTGGTCGCCCATTTTTCACAGTTCCCCCCGTACCCTGAGAACTGTATGTCGCTTTAAGCAGGGGACGCCTTACCTTTTGCGAGATTGATTTCCTAGCATCATACCATATATGGGCTATTATTATAATGGGGTCGCAACTCCCAAAGGCATTTTATGCCTACTGCCAGGTCGAGAAAACATAACAGTCAAATAATACTGCCTTGAGGAATCCCCCCCTCTTAATTATTACAGGGTCAGATGAAGATTCACCTACTCTAATTCTGCCAGTTCTATTTTCTAAAAATATAGCCACCCATTCAGTCATTCTTTTTTATAGTCCAACTGAACTCATTTTTGCCAGTAGTCTCCCATGATCTACCTTATCAAATACCTTAGATATGTCAATCACAATACAGTCCATTCGACCTCCTGAATCCAGGATATCTGCTATATCTTGCTGGAATCCTACAAGTTGAACTTCAGTGGAATAACCTTTCCTAATCCCAAATTGCCTTCTATCAAACCAGTTATTAACTTCACAAACATGTCTAATATAATCAAAAAGAATGCTTTCCCAAAGCTTACATGCAATGCATGTCAAACTGACTGGCCTGTGATTTTCAGCATTATGTCTATCACCCTTTCCTTTATACACAGGGGCTACTATAGCAACTCTGCATTCCTTTGGTTGATGATGATGCTTGCTGTTTAAAGGGGCCTAACATCAAGGTCATCAGCCCCTCCATTCCTTTGGTATAGCTCCTCCATGCAAATAATAATCAAATAAGTACATCAGATATGGTACTATATCCCAATCCTTTGTCTTTAGTATATCCCCCAAAACCTTATAAATTTCAGCTGCTTTTCTAGTTTTCAGCTTTCTTATTTTACTGTAAATGCCATTGTTATCACAGGTAAATTTTAATATGGTACTTATGTTGTATTAGTCACCTCCTCTATCTGGACATTATCCTTGTAACCAAAAATCTTTACATACTGCTGACTGAATACATCTGCCTTTTGAACATCCTCGCATACACACTTCCCTTGTTCATTAATGAATCCTGGAATGTCCTTTTTGGAACTTGCTTCTGCCTTAAGGTACCTATACATACCCTTCCATTTTTCACTAAAATTTGTATGACCCCCAATTATGCTTGCCATCATCTTATCCTTAGCTGACTTCTTTGCTAGATTCAATTTCCTAGCAAGTTCTTTCAATTTCTCCTTACCTCCACAGCCATTTCTAACTATTTCTTTCCAACCTGCACCTCCTTCTTAGTCTCTTTATTTCTCTGTTATAATATAGGGGATCCTTACCATTCCTTACCAACTTCAAAGGTACAAACCTGTTTTCACTTTCCTCAACAATTGCTTTAAACCCATCCCAGAGTCTGTTTACATTTTTATTTACCATTTTCACCGATCATAATTACTTTTTTTTTAAACTCCCTCATGCCTATTTTATCAGCCATATGGTACTGCCTAATAGTCCTAATTTTAATACCTTCCTTTCTATCATATTTATTTTTAGCTATGACAAAAATTGTTGTGACCACTAATGCCACCTATTACTTTGGTTTCTCTATTGAGCTCATCTGGTTTTACCAGCACCATGTCCAGAATATTCTTTCCTCTAGTTGGTTTCATCACTTCCTGAATCTGCTGCACTTCCCATATTAACTTATTTGCCATTTGTTGGTCATGCTTACTGTCATTTGCATTACCTTCCCAATTGACATTTGGTAAATTGAGATCACCCACTACAATCACGTTCCTTTCCATATCGTTTCCCAGATAGCTGATATCAAATAATTCTGAATCAGCGTCAGCGCTACCCTTTCCCGGTCTGTACACTCCAAAGACATTAAGTTGCTTATTATCTTCACAGATGAGCCTTACACCTAGAATTTCAATGTTTGCCATCTTTAACTTTCATGTAGCTTACAATTCTTCTTTCACCAAGAAGAATACTCCCCCCTCCTACCATTCCTATCCTATCTCTACGATACATACTCCAGTTCCGTGAGAATATTTCTGTATTCATTATATCATTTCTCAGCAATGATTCAACTCCTATCACTATATCTGGTAAGTACATATCTATTAAATTACTTCATTCTATTCCTTTCTTTACAATACTTCTACAGTTCAACACTAAAATTTTTATGTCATCCCTACTTGACATCCAGATCCCTGTACCCTTATCACCGCTCCCTAGACCACCCTGAATTAAGGCCAAAGCCGTTTACTTCCCACTCCAAGACCTTTCCTATCTCATCATCGCCATAAGACCTATCTGTGTTGCTGCGACATAACCCTTCTAAACAAATTTTGTAACTTATATGTACTATTGCGGTTTAAGTGAAGGTCATCTGAGTGCAGATCCCTATCTCCCACCCATTAGGATCTAGAAATCTCACTCCCAGTTTCCCACATACCCACTCCATAGTCTCATTTAAATCCCCAATCACCTTCCAGTCAGTATCCCTCCTACACAGTATTCCACTGATAATAATCTCCGCTTCCTTAAACTTCATCCATGCTGCATTTACCAGATCCCACACATCCCCAACTATGTTGGTACTTATACCTGCTTGTCTTACGTTGTTAGTACCAACGTGAAACACTACCACCTTCTCCTTTCCCTCTTCCTTCTCTTCTACTTTCCTCAACCTTATTCCTGGAGAACACTCTACCCTGTTTCCCTTTCCTCCACACACTTTCCCGACATGTCTAACAACAAAATCCCCCCTTGACCAGACCCTCAAATCCTACCCACCTCATTTGATCACCTCCCCTTCTGATCAGCCCTATCTTTCCTCACTGCTGCAGAAGTTACTTCCTCCTCCCTTTTCTCCCTCCCATGACCCTGTTCCACCCGTCTTTTCCTATCCTCTGTTCTACATTTCCCTTTCCTCCTACTTCCACACTTCTCTGCAACAGTTCCCTGTTTCTCATTTTCCCTCTGTTGTTCTACTTGCAGTGACGCGTACAGACTTCTCACAGACACCTGTCCTGAATTCTGATCCTGAATAGAGCCCTTGGCCTGCAATCTCTTTCCCCTTAAAACATTAGACTATCTGTCTTCTACAAATCCCCCCCCCCCCTTTCCTTCCCATCACTCTTTTATATCTACTGTATTCTGTACATTGTTTGAGGGAGGCCTACTTTCCTTCCTGTCCTCTGAGAGAATCCTAATTATCTCCCTCAAACTCTCCAACTCCTCCCTCATACTCCTTAATGCCTGGCCACACCCACAGTTCCTACACGTGCACTTCTTAGCCATTTGTTTGGAATAATCTAAAGAAAATAAAAATAAAATAACTTATTCTGTGCAAAATAAAAATGAAAGGAAAGAAATATTGTCTAGGATAGCACACAAAGATCACATGACAATAAGGTAATTAATATAGGCTACTATTACTACTACTACTACTACTACTACTACTACTTAATTGTACTCAATTTTTGTCCTAAACACCCTAACATGATGAAAACTGCTGTGAATTACTGAATACAGAAAGGAATACACAAGAAGTACACAATTCTAAACTTTAGCTAAGTCTACCCTAATTACTACAACAGAATTCTAGAAAGAGAATTACCAAAGATACTTCTACTATACTAAACAAATATATCAGAGTAATAGAAAAAGCACACTAATTTCTAATAAGATACTACAATACACTACAATGATTTTTAAACTACATTCAGATGTATCCTAATTGAAATATGTTATTACTAAGCACAAACAGAAATTACAATTAAAGTTTGAAATTTCAAGAACTACTCAAAGATTACCAACAAAGCTAAATGCATACACAGATTATTATTATTATTATTATTATTATTATTATTAGTACCTACTATTTTATCCTACTATGCTCTAATAGAAATGAAAACTGCCGTTTGGTTAAATGCTGAAGGAGCGAGAGGATTACCGTAGACTACACGAAGATACACATATATCAGGCAAGATATTACCGGTATCTAATATACCGTATCTACATTACAACTCTTAACTGAAATGAGGTTATGTTATTTTACAGCTGGTGGGTTACTATTATTTTCCCTACTACAAGGGAAGGAGAATAAAATTGTCCTTAAATGCTGAAAAAAAAAAAAGATGATTATGAGAATTTCTCTAAAAAAAACTTTTGTTGAATCTACACCGGTGACTTAAATTGCAATTATTGGGATATTAACTTTTACTCGATGAAAAATCAAAGGTGCAAAGTACAAAGCATGCCAGAAACTTGGAAATACAAATTATCAGAATACAGTAATCAGCTAATTATGCATTTGTTTACTCATTTCAAATTATAGCAGCCACTACAAGCAACGAAGGATGTTACCCCAACTCCTTGACTATTCTGTACATAATTCATAAATAAGCAATAACTGGGTACATTCCAATCTAAACCCTCCGACTGCCTCAACATCAGCACTCTTACAAGATTTTTCACAACATTTAAAGTGTCAAATTCGACTCACCTTTTTAACCTATTTGACAATTCAACTACGAATAAATGAACCAAATCAAGCGTTTACATTTTAACATATATCTATGATTACATCCATGGTATCTACAGAGACTTCATAAGATTCACAACCACAAGTTTTTATACAGTAGTTTAAAACTTCGCTTAAAATTGTTCACACGTGCTCAATTATTGTGACTTGGACACTAAGGAAGTAATTTAAAATTCAATGTGTGTTTATGACATACACTTTATGTTAACTACTTTAAGTGTATTTTTAAGGCATATTCCATGTAAAATGTGTTTTAGTCTTGATACCTTTTCTGATTTATGTATTTGTTTGAACTGATGATTATTCGAAGAGAAAACTGGTCTCATTTATTAAAGGCATAAATGATAACATATTATATGAAGTGTTGAATGGTGGAACATCCCTCAACTTATTCAATACATTATTATCAATGACAACATAACTATATTTTCATTTAAAAATTGGCTATATTCTTAAAACATTAATGGGACTATTTTCAACCTTATTTTGAGGTCATCCTCAGCCATTACCTACATAACCAGAATTCGTGTAATTAAAAAACACCCAAAAACACACAACATCTAAGAATGTAAATGAAACAAGACACTTTTAAAAATCCATGTCTTTGGTGACATTAGTATACTTATACTGTCACTGATAATTACATATTGAATAGATGGACCCACTCTTACCCCATTTAACATTATTCTTTTAACTCGTCATTGTTGTAAAATCGTTGCTGGCCAGAGTAAAGAAAGAAATATCGTTGGGCATAAGATCACAAACATTTACCATATCAGAATTGGAAATGGAACAAAATTCGCAGGAAGTAATTTAATTAATGTGGGGAAGTTACGGAACATAGAAGGAATAAGAAATTCTTATTGGACTTCTATGCAGGCATGGGAACAGCTTTTGTAAATATGTTCTATAACATACGGTTGCTTCATCAATACACTTCAGGGGAAGGGTACCAGATCCATGAGACAACATAACTGACATAGAATCCAGGAAATCTATCAAGTATGTGCAAGTATACAGTGAATTTCTCAATGATACCAATAGCTGACCAACAGTTAACTACTACTATGCATAAAATGATTTCAATATGCAGGTGCATACCAGCAAAAATGCACTGCGGTAAGGAAATCAGACAGAAGCTCAAGAACAGTGAAAAGTTTGAGATGAAGGATATTGAATTGAGATGGGTGACAAAAAGGGATGCATTTCTAGATTCAAACAATAAAAAGTGCCAAAAGGGAACATGTCCAGAGAATAAAGCCAAGCAAACAAGACCAGAGCAGACATGAGGGGAAGTACTCTTAATTTATTTTTCAAAAATCATCTTATCAGTCGTGCTTGTACTTTTCAGCTGATGAGAAAGGGACCTCGGGGTATTTAGCTGGTAAGTGGACTCTGGAAGTAGCAATCTTCCCTCTTTCTGGAAAGCCCCGAGTTAGAGCCCAAGCCAGGTCAGGGATTTTTACCTGAATTGAGGGCAGTTCGAGATGCACTCAATCAACGTGAGAAAAACTGAGGACTGATGGTCAGATAACAATCCCGGTCTAAAGAATAATGGCCCAGAGGATTTGCCTCACTGACCACACGTCACCTGCAAGCTTTCAGGCTGGGCAAACTGTACTTGGTACACCGAGGCCCATTACGATACAGTGCCATGGGATTTTTTTTTGATAAATGGAGAGAATAGTTAATATAATACAGAAATGGATAAAACGACAACATAATTCGCAAAATAGAGTGGCAAGTGTGAGGTAGAATGGCTTTTCAGAATAAAAGGATTGTGATTTCATTTTGGCAATGTACACATCCTGACAAACAAAGTGATCAGCTGAAAACTCTTAAGCCCCTCCCAAGTACAAATACAACCAAAAGGAAGCATATTATCGTAAATATTTCTTGGGTAGTTAATACATGGAGGTTTATATACACTTTGCCTATAAAAGGATTTACTCTTATATGCTCTTTGGATGGGTTTAAATAATAATATTCACTACAAATTTCCTTAAACACAGCTTGTCACTTTCTTAACTTATGAATTATGTAATTTATCGGCAATGTGTGTGTACACTGAACAGGTGTACATTAAAGAATTAAATGTTTTTGTTATGAAAGCCCTTAGCACGGAATGAGGTATACTAATTTTGCCACCTATTCCTCTGTACAGAGATTTTCAGCACAGTCTGCCATTAAGACCAAGATGTTGGCATACACAGGTACCATCCCAGCATCATCCTGGAGATGCACTGGTGAAACCACAGACAAACACTTCTAGAATGACCAATTTACGTTCAGAACCTACACGAAACAGGCAAATTCATGATAGAATCAGAAATCAAACCCGGGTCAACCAGGCAAAAAGCTGCTGTGCTATCCATTAGACCAGTGGTGCTGACTACAGTGTCTCATTCAAGGTTGTGTCTATAAGAGCCTCAATAATGATGCACCTTAACTGGTTCTTGTAGGCTAAATTAACCAATGATTTCAAACATATACGAATACCATTTTTAATGCTGTAATCCTCAACTACCCATACTAGCAGCTCTGTTGGACCAACACCAACTGGGGACGACCTCCAAACCTAAAATTTAGTAACATACATTGAAAAATGAAAAACCTACAACCTGTTTTCCGGTCAGTGACCGGGTCAGGGATGGAAAGAATGAAGCAGATATAGGCTATTAGTACGATGGGGTCGCCACTCCCAAAGTGATTTATTAATGAATGATAGATGCTATGAAATGTGAATGGAGAGTGTTGCTGGAATGAAAGATGACAGGGAAAACCGGAGTACCCGGAGAAAAACCTGCCCCGCCTCCGCTTTGTCCAGCACAAATCTCACATGGAGTGACCGGGACTTGAACCACGGTATCCAGCGGTGATAGGCCGATGCGCTGCCATCTGAGCCACGGAGGCTCTTAGTAACATTCATTCTTCCTTCTTAATTCAATGTGTTTTATGAACATCCATAAGCTTCCATTTTTGGCAAGATATAGTGTTAACAGTACACTACGCCTTCTGGTATAAGCTAGAATTAATACGTTTGTCTTATATTTGACTGCTGACAACATGAAAGCAAGAAGTATGAGTAACAACTAGTATTACCATTCACTATGTAACCAAGCTCACAAGTATGAGCTACACGAATACTACTTTCCTTTGCAACCAGTCTCCGTGATAAATGGTGTAAATGTGTCGCTTGTAGGTTTAGTTGATTTTTAATTTTACAATTACAATCTATAAATTTCATACTAGTTCAATATTGACTTTATAATTTTAATTCTAATTGAAAGGTGGACACATAAATATAAATTCTTTTTTAAAATTAATATCCAGGAATACTTTAATATTGTCAGTGATGCCAATGTGCTGAAATGTCACACAAGAGTTCTTTTACAAGCCAGTAAATTTACCGATACAAGGCTGACGTATTTGAGCACCTTCAAATACCGCAGGACTGAACCAGGACTAAAACTGTCTTTTAGGGTCAGAAAGCTTGCACTCTAACCATCTGAGCCACTCAGCCTGGCTGTGTTCATTTTAGTAGGCATGATAGAATGGTATGCAGTACAAGGAGGAGAGCAATGAAAAACTACCCTACATCCCTTTTCCCTAGTATGCCTCATTAGTAAGACAACCAAACATACATATACCGAGTGTTCGTAAAGTCACCGGACTCAGTATTTCTTTTTCTTTCTTCCTGAAGATTTTACACAAACAAATCTTGTGAATACACACAGTAGTTCCACATACCTTCAAGTGAAGAACAACATTTTTTAAAATGTGGTGGAAGTATTCTGGAAGTGTTGAGAGTAATAAATGTTCAGACGTAACAGTAACTGATTCCCTGGACATTGCCTTCCCAGTGTTCCAGTTCACAAGAGATGATGAAAAGTTTCTTGCAAGAAAAAAATGCCACACTTACAAATGCTTTGCGATAGTTTTCTCAAAGTTGGCGTCATTTCTCCAATACATTTAGAAATTGCTTCTCTGAGTTCATGTAAGGAATGCATATTATCTCTGCAAACTCTTTCTTTTAAATACCCCTGTACAAAAAAGTTTGAAGTAGTTAAATCTGGCAAACGTTGTGGCCACAAATTTCTTGAGATTACTCAATCACTGGAAAATCCTTGCAAGATCGCCAAGGTCACGTTAGCAGTATGACAAGTGGTGCCATCTTGCTGGAACCAGCAATAGCACTCATCCTCTTCCAATAAAGCCAAGAACTGTTGTACAATGTCCTTGTACACTGCACCATTAACTGTTGTGTCAAAAACAGAGGTCCAACAATCCTTTCACGCGATATTACGCGCCAGATACTGATTTTTTCAGAATGAAGCAGTACTTCATGCAAGGCATACAGATTTTCATTTGCCCAAATTCTAATGATGATGATGATGCTTGTTGTTTTAAGGGGCCTAACATCTAGGTCATCGGCACTTGATGGTACGAAATGAGATGAAATAGAATGACAAAATAAAAATCCAAAATCCTCCACTGACTAGACTTCAAAGCGTGAGGACGAAACATGAACGGATGGATATGAAGTTAAAACAATCAGTGGAGCCAACCCGCAATGCCCCAGCCTCAGAAACTGATGGAAAACAATAGTAATACTGACCAAGGGACTGCTTCTAGAGCTCAATACTGAATTGATGATGGTTGCAAGCTAAAGGGGTCCAAAATATAGGTCATCGGCCTCTCATAATGGTACTTATCGCTTGGAAAGTAGAACCATGGTATTTGACATGGTGCGGTACTAATCAAAAGTATCGTAGACTCGCGGTATTCCACACATTATGGTACTACTCACAGGTAATGAAATTCGCACATGTAATACAGACCTATTGGTGTTTCACACATAGCGGCGCCGATTACAGGCAATGCAAACCTATGGTTTTCTTCACATAACTGTACTAACTACAGGGACTCGTACTATCCTGTGGTGTTCCTTATATAGTGGGTACTATAATCATAGGCAAGCCAGAACCCTGGTGACGCTCATATAGTGCTACTAATCACAGGTACCGTAAAAGCCTGACCGCACTGTGCTCCTGATTGCTACTAATCAAAAACCTATTTGGTACCTAACATAGTGGTACTACGCGCAAGTAACAGCGACCCATGGTGTTCCCCGCGTTGTGGTACTAATCACAAGTAGTTTCATGGTTCTAATCCAATCATCCCTTGGTCGCCCCTTTTAGTCACCTCTTATGACAGACAGGGGATACCGTGGGTGTATTCTTCGTCTGCGCCCCCCACCCACAGGGGTTGTGTGTTTGGTCCGCGAGAGGTATTTTATTTCCCTCAAGTCCGCCGGCAAACCGGTTAGGACACCCCTATCCGCCACCTGGGATGCGCCACGTGAGAGTATCACCTCGCCCCCTGCTACGCCAGCGTAGTAGGTTCGTGGTGCCCAAATTCTGGTGTTCTGGGGGTTAATGTAGCCACTGAGGTGGCACCAAGCATTATCTATTTAAAAAAACAAGTATTGCTGAGAATGGCTATCTTTCATGTCAAGGTACAGAACCACTGGCAGTAATGGCAACGTTTCTCTATATCAGGCAGCTTCAACTCCTGGACGACCTTGACTCGATACGAGCATTGCGTTGCCAATGTCAGCACTTTATATGTGGACTGAACTGATGCTCCAAATTCTTCTGACCAAGCGCATTCAACTCCTGGACGACCTTGACTTGATACGAGCACTTTCAGCACTTCATATGTGGACCGAAATGATGCTCCAAATTCTTCTGACAAAATTCTTACCGATTTCCATGAAGATCTATCAATGTGCTGTCAGACATCACAAAGGAAAGTGTCGGTAATTAATTTAAGTTTTCCACATCTCTCTGCATCATCCACAGAGCCCGTGTCACGAAACCTGTGTACAAGAGCATACAAAGAAGATTTACCTGGTAGGGGTTCACCAGGAAATCAATGCCTCCATTTCTCCACACCTCCCTCATGACTTCTGCACTAAAAAATGAGCCTACAATAAAACGATCATTTGCAAGCATGTAAACTGTATTGCTGACCACTTGACCTTGTACGTCTCACTCTGTGCAAGGCAACAGATGCACTGTTGACAACACTACAATCGGTTTTACCACATATGATAACTCATAACCAAGATTGGCAACTTATTCCATCAGGCACGTGAGCTTTTTTCAAATTTAGAGTCCGGTGACTAGGAATGCCTTATACATAGTCAGGGTGTCAACTGAATTAATGTCAAAAAAAGGTCTTCAATAGTAGGTGTACCAGGCGGTACACCTCTACTCTGTTTATTTAAAAGTTGCGCCAGTTGAAACTCCTCTTCTGGAGGAAGTCTGAACTTTATCTACGGTCTTAATTTCCAAATTTCTCTGAAGATGTCACTACCTGGAAAATTTTGAGTTTGTGAACTGTGTCATTTTCGACGTACTTTTGTTTTGCTTGTATTAAGAAGTGTGAACTTTCTCTTCTAGAGGACACTACTGAAGATCAACAATAGTGCAACCTAGTGCGGAGTCAAAGAACTATTTTGTTGGAGAAAATTTAATTTCAGGAGTTTGTTCTTTGTTAAATTTCCTTCTGTCATTGTTTAAGTTGGCAATATTTACCCCTTTCTTCCCCTTGCTTTGAATGTATCCAATCACGAATTTCTTCAATGAATTTCTGGCCAATCAGGGGTATCTTCCCCCATCTTGTATCTGTTGCGGGGTCCTACCCAATAAAATCTTTGTGGGAGGGTGTTTTCTTTCCCCTAACGCCTAGAATTTTCTGCGAGAGTATTTAAACTGCTGATTTTAGGGTCTCCGGGCCACTTCTGTTCCATCTTTCAGTGTATTAAGTACATAGCAGGAGGCGGGAAGCGCCTCTTTCCTCGGCAGCGATCTACTACCAGGTAATGGCCTATTAATATCTTCTTTTCTTGCTAGGTCGGCAGTTTAACTCTCGCGGCGGGTTCGAAGCGTTTTCCATCATGTAACCTTTTCCTAAAATGTAACTACTCTTTTCTTCTATTCTCTTGTAAAGCTACATTATGGGATAGAGAGTGCTAACCCTCTCGAGTTCCCACTCACATCGTCTTGAGGTGAACTTATTTTTCTCAACCAATTCTCCCGTAATGTAATGTAAATTGCCTTTAAGTCACCTCTGTAGTATGGGATTAGCCCTTGTATTAACGGCCTAGTGCCAAGTAGGTCTTAAGCAAAGTGTATTAGGAGTGCAAGTTCGCCTCCTCTCAAGTTGTATTTTAGAGGTCATGTATTAATCTTTTCTCACCTAATAGACCTCAGTAGGTTGGGTATTTTACCCCTGTGTATATGTCCTTTGAGGACAACTTGAAAGTTGAGTTTGGTGTGGCCCGGGGAGAGGCTTAACTTTAAGAGCGAGTGGCTCTTTTCTAAAATTGAGAGTTGTATGCCTCGAGGAGGCTTTGCTGTGTAATTTGGAGCAAGGGCTCCAGGGTTTGAGTGGGGTCTTCTGCCCCTTTTGTTGAAATTGGTATATCGTAAAGTTGAGCTAGTTGCTCAAGAATTGTGTTTTCAGGGCTCGAAGCCCAAATTCTTTAATCCCTGTAATTGTACATTTCAAGTTGTATTTCGGCTACTAAGTACCTGTTCTATTTGTTGTTACCTAATTTTGAAAAGAAAATATAACCTTGTTAAATTTTAAAATTTAATTTCTCTTTAGTAGCTTGAGACCTATTCACCACCCAGCACCTTCTTTCATGCTTAACTACCACAAAAACTCGGTAACAAGTGGTAGCAGAGCGTGGTTGAATGGGTCTCAATTTTGCCCCTCTTGACGGTCAAACATTGCTTTAATTCAAACTCTAACCATTTTCTCAGTTGCTGGCATTTGTGAGTTTTTCAAATTCGTTCTGTCATCATGCCCGGCCCTCGCGATGTTCTCCTTCTTAACTATTTGCGCAAGGAGGAGTTGATATATGAATTGACTATTAGAAATGTGCAATCTGGAGGCACGGTTGCAATAGACACTAACAAGCTTAGAGAGTCCCTTGATTTACCCATTTCCATCCCCAATTTGGGAGAGAAAGAAATTGATGATTCTCTTTCCACGATCGTCGAAAATATTACTGGGCTAGCATCTGTAGTTAGTTTTTTTGATGAAAACGATCCGTCTCCTAATCAAATTAAGCGTGTGCAAGGCAGGCTGTATCACTTTGCAAATAGAGTTAATGATCTGTTGTCTCTAAAGGTGAATGACGTTCAGAGGAAGGACGCTAATACACTCCTCGAAACTATTTCTGAATTGTCTAATAAGGTCACTCAATTGCTAACCGGCGAAGTTCCTCCCAAAACTGATCAACCCGCCACAGTGAATGTAGGTAGTGATGAAGTGCCTCCTCAGGGAGAAGTCAATAGGATAACCGTGGCTGCTCAAACTATCTCTGCCCCATCGAACAACGAATCTGAACACCGTGCATCGTTGAGTAACATCCGTTCGGAGTTGACTTCCTTACCCTTGAAACCTTTGCCTACTATGTCGCCCGGGTTCAGCAGCTTGCCTCATCCGTTGGCAATGTTGCTCAGAGGTATATCCAAGTTTTCCGTTAATACCACCAGTGATGTAATTTCATTTTTAAGATTTCTAGTGGAATTTCAGGATCATGCTCTGGTTTTTTCTCTTTCGCCATGTCAAATTTTGCAAATTATCTATCCGTATGCTATTGGTATTCTTTCTGATAAAATCGTAAGAGCCATTGCCGAGCAATCATCTATTGAGGATTTCCATGCCCATTTGCTAGCTAACTTCATCCCGGCTAGGGCCAGGTCCTCCCTGATTCAGAAGTACTATTACAGTGTACAGCGCTTGGATGAAAACTTGGCTGATTTCATACAAGATATCAAATTCTACACTAGGGTGTTTGCTCTGCACTTTCCTGAAGATCAGATTGTGCAGGCTATTGTAGAGGGAATTTCACCTCCCTATAGGTCATATTTGTGTTTCGCGGCGTGCCCGCAAACTTTCTCGGAACTTGAAGCATTGGCCGTTTCAGCGGAAGGAGTTAGATACGCCGATTCTTTGCGTGTCGCGAAAGAACCCCCGCCTTCCTTTAGTAACACTCGGCCTCCACCTCGCCGACCAGTCAATCCTCGTAAATGTTATGCTTGCGGGTCGCCTGACCATCTACGCGACAAATGTCCACTGATCAAGTCAAGTGGGACAAGGAATGGAGCCGGGTCATCACAAGGCTGTTTTAAGTGCGGGGCCTTCTCACATATCGCCAAGAATTGCCCAAACTCAAATAGCACCCCCTCCTGCTCAACTTCTGGTGCAAATTCCACCTATGCCAATAATAAAAAGTGACTAGCGGCTTCGGCTGAGTCGACTAATTCTGCTTTCCAAGGCTCAGCCCCGGGCAAAAAGGTCGAGAATTCAGGGAATGAGCAATCTTCAAATTCTTTTTTTGAATGCCCCAGAGAGTGTCTTAGGATTGCGGCGGATACCCCCGCACCTGTTCCTTTTCTTAAGATTGAGTTAAATAACGAGCCTATAACAGCTCTATTAGATTCAGGCAGTGTTTGTTCCATTATTTCGGCTGTATGGTACTCGAAATTGAAATCTGTTTGTAAACTACCTGTCTATGACTCTTCTCGTATTCAATATGTTTCGGCTAATTCATCTCCATTAGAAATTCTTGGTTCCGTACTGGTCAAAATTCGTATTTTTAAATTTACCTGGAAAATTAAACTGTTCGTGGCTAAACACTTGTCTTGCCCCATCATACTGGGAGCGGACTTCATTTCTCACACTGGTCTTGTGCTCGATCTCCAGTCTAGGTCGTGCACATTCAAATTTGTTTCTAGTTGTAAAATACCACTATTAAAGTGTAATTCTGTGTCGTGTTCTTCTATTTCGCCTACCCAGGATGAGATGTTGTTAGACCTTAGACATCTACCTGAGGAGCAGGCTGATAGTATTCGCAAACTGTGTCAGTCGTTTCCCGAGGTGTTCTCTGATTCTCTTGGTGTTACTGACCTTATTGAATACAAAATTGAGGTCACGGATTCAATTCCTGTTCGCTTTCCACCTTATAGGCTGTCTCCTCCTAAAATGAAGGCTCTGAAGGAAATCATCGATCAGATGTTGAAGGATGGTATTATTAGGCCCTCTAAATCGGCGTATTCATCGCCTATTTTTCTAGTCCCGAAACCCCAAGGAGGCTTCAGGCCTGTCATTGATTACAGGGCTCTCAATCGGAAGGTGGTGTTGCAATCTGTGCCCCTTCCCGACCTTCATTCTTGCTTTTCATGGTTTCGTAAGGCCAAGTTCTTCACTATCTTGGACTTGAATCAGGCCTATAATCAAATTCCCCTTGCCGAAGAGTCTAAACACCTTACAGCGTTTGCCACGGACTGGAATTTATATGAATACAACCGCGTGCCTTTCGGGCTCCCCACGGGAGCAGCTGTACTCACTAGGCTACTAGATAGGGTCTTCTCCGACATCAAATTTGAGTACTTATATCACTACTTGGATGATGTCGTCGTATTTTCAGAGACTTTTGAAGAGCATCTAGATCATCTGCGAGAAGTTCTCGATCGCCTTCGTAAGGCGGGGTTAACTGTTAAGTTGTCCAAGGTTGCCTTCGCTAAGCCCTCTATGTCTTTCCTTGGGCATATTGTGTCACCTGATGGTGTAGCTGTCGATCATTCTAGAACACAGGCCATCCGTGATTTTAAACCTCCCAAGGACATTAAAGGTATCGCCAGATTCATTGGTATGGTGAATTTCTTCAGAAAGTTCATTCCTAACTTTGCTAATAGAGCGGCGCCCTTAAACCTTCTTCGTAGGAAAGGCATCAAATTCGAGTGGGGACCTTCTCAACAAGCCGCTTTTGAAGACCTTAAATTAGCTCTTTGTAATGCCCCTGTTCTTGCTATGCCTGATTTCTCGAAGAAATTCATCGTCCAAACCGACGCGTCGTCGTCAGCGGTAGCTGCAGTCCTTCTTCAAGAGACTGAACTAGGGAGGCGCCCCATCGCCTATGCATCTAGGACTTTGTCGGCTCAAGAAGCCAAGTATTCCATCTATGAGCTCGAAGGTTTGGCAGTTTTATTTGCCTTAGAAAAGTTCCGTCTCTATCTGGAACATGTCAAATTCGACCTGGAGACAGATAACCAAGCCTTAAGCTGGGTCTTAGGTAGGCCGCGTCGTACTGGTCGTATAGCCCGTTGGGCTATCCGTATTTCTGCCTTCCAATTCGATGTCAGGCATATCAGAGGTACTGAAAATGTGGTTGCTGATGGACTCAGCCGTATGTTTTCAAACGACGTTGAGAACCATGAACCGGTCGACCGTTCATCACCTCCCGAGTCCACACTATTTGATGTTAATGCCATTTTAACTGATACCCCCATGCTCTTTAGGGATATCGAGAAATACCAACGTGAAGATCCGACGCTGGCTCCGATAATGGAAACCCTTTCTTCTGGGGAGCATGTCGTCCCTTATGTTCTGAGGAATGGTGTTTTATGTTGCCCTTCGAGGCATGACAAGATGATGAAAGTTGTCGTTCCAGCTGTTCTCGTGCCTATGATCTTCAAATACTATCATGAGACCCCATTGGGGGGGCATCTTGGAATCTTTAAAACCCGTGAAAAGATTCGTGAAAGGTTCATCTGGAAAGGTATGGACGGTGAAATTCGTGAACTTGTAAAAGCCTGTAAATCTTGTTTGCTTAGTAAACCAACCAGGTCCACTAAGGTGGGCCTTTTGTCTTCTCATCAAGCATCGCGCCCCATGGAACGCCTGTATATTGATTATGTAGGACCCTTCCCCCAGTCGAAGGGAAATGCCAACAAATTTATCCTTGTATGTGTAGATGGTTTTACTAGATTTTCCTGGTTATTTCCGACTAAGCTGGCTACCGCTCAGTCCACCATTACCTGCTTAAATTCTATTTTTGCTTCTTTTGGTCCGTGTCAATATATTGTATCTGATAATGCTAAGGCTTTTACATCTAATTTATTTCGTAAATTCTGTTTTGACTTATCAATATCTCATGTAACTACTTCTGCTTATTACCCGCAACCATCTCTGGCTGAACGAGTTAACCGTAATCTCAGGTCCGCTCTCATTGCTTATCATCATGAAGATCCTTCCAGGTGGGACACGTCCCTGCATTGGTTAGCTTTTGCTTTGAATTCGGCGGTTCATGAATCTCACAAGTTTACTCCAGCTTCTTTGATGTTCAAGTTTGTTCCCAACTCGCCGCTCTCTAACCTCTGGTCTCTGAGTGACATTCTGCCCGAGACAATAGATCCGGACAACATCAAAGATCTTTGGAAGAAGGCTAAAGCCAATCTTAAAGTGTCTCATGAAAAGGTTAGGGAAAGGTATGATCGTGGACGGAGACCCACCCCTTTGAAGGTAGGTGACCAGGTTATGGTCAAAAATTTTGTTCCCGCGGGCAAGCTTGCCCCCAGATTTCATGGGCCTTGTATCATTCTCGATTTTCTTACGCCGGTTACTTTATTGTTAAGTAATCCAGCCACCGAGAGGATATTTAGAGTTCACCTGTCCCAGGTGAAACCGGTGTAATTTCTGTGTTAACTTGCTTCATATTATTTTGAAAGGATATGAAGGTTATATTTTTTTTTGAGTTTTACTTTTAAGGCATTCTGCACTACCTATAATATTTTGTTTCAGATGTAAGCTTTTTGTAAAACCTGTCCCGACCCGTTAAACTGCCATTCTGTCCTTGCCACGGCCATTACCACGCTCCCGTCTCCTGCTCCACCTTACACTGTGGCTTCATAATGTTTAATGCAATGGGTATCTACACGCCGCTGGCCCCTCAACCTCTCCATAATGCCTGTACCCTCAATGAAGACGATGGTCCAACACAATTCTGCCGCCTAGCTTTAATGTTTCAGTGCCCCCGCAGCCGTGCAGCGCCGTGCAACAACTGGGGAGGGGGATGGGCCCCCTCCTCTCCAGCGAGGCCGACATGTGCACGGCAAGCCGGAGCTCTCCTCCCGGCCAAGGCGGATGTGCGGCGCACGACCTGCTACTGGCCCGCAGCCTGTATATGTTCACCGCGGGCGCGGCGTGCTTCTACACCTCTGCTCCCCTCATAGTGCGGGCGAGCGGTATCTCAGGGTACTTAAGGGGTCCGAGCGGCCTCCCTTGGACGCAAGCTGCAACGGCCGGTCTGGCCATCCTTCTTAATCTACATCAGCTATATAGACAGTCACCCTAAGCAATAACTACTCTTGGAAATTCAGCAGCAATATTTGGTGGACATTGCAAATTCTTCTTTCACCTTTAAGTACTAAAAGCTTATCTTCAGAAATTCTACTTCTACAAACAGAAAGACTTTGCTTCACCTGCAACAACAAATTGTGAAACTGAATCACACAACATTCTGAAAATCTTGTAATCTATTTTCATATTCACCTTATAACTTGGAACTTGTTTCAAACTGATTTCATGTGTCACCCCTGGAGGAACTTTTGGGGGGGGAGGTCTGTACCAGGCGGTACACCTCTACTCTGTTTATTTAAAAGTTGCGCCAGTTGAAACTCCTCTTCTGGAGGAAGTCTGAACTTTATCTACGGTCTTAATTTCCAAATTTCTCTGAAGATGTCACTACCTGGAAAATTTTGAGTTTGTGAACTGTGTCATTTTCGACGTACTTTTGTTTTGCTTGTATTAAGAAGTGTGAACTTTCTCTTCTAGAGGACACTACTGAAGATCAACAATAGTGCAACCTAGTGCGGAGTCAAAGAACTATTTTGTTGGAGAAAATTTAATTTCAGGAGTTTGTTCTTTGTTAAATTTCCTTCTGTCATTGTTTAAGTTGGCAATATTTACCCCTTTCTTCCCCTTGCTTTGAATGTATCCAATCACGAATTTCTTCAATGAATTTCTGGCCAATCAGGGGTATCTTCCCCCATCTTGTATCTGTTGCGGGGTCCTACCCAATAAAATCTTTGTGGGAGGGTGTTTTCTTTCCCCTAACGCCTAGAATTTTCTGCGAGAGTATTTAAACTGCTGATTTTAGGGTCTCCGGGCCACTTCTGTTCCATCTTTCAGTGTATTAAGTACATAGCAGGAGGCGGGAAGCGCCTCTTTCCTCGGCAGCGATCTACTACCAGGTAATGGCCTATTAATATCTTCTTTTCTTGCTAGGTCGGCAGTTTAACTCTCGCGGCGGGTTCGAAGCGTTTTCCATCATGTAACCTTTTCCTAAAATGTAACTACTCTTTTCTTCTATTCTCTTGTAAAGCTACATTATGGGATAGAGAGTGCTAACCCTCTCGAGTTCCCACTCACATCGTCTTGAGGTGAACTTATTTTTCTCAACCAATTCTCCCGTAATGTAATGTAAATTGCCTTTAAGTCACCTCTGTAGTATGGGATTAGCCCTTGTATTAACGGCCTAGTGCCAAGTAGGTCTTAAGCAAAGTGTATTAGGAGTGCAAGTTCGCCTCCTCTCAAGTTGTATTTTAGAGGTCATGTATTAATCTTTTCTCACCTAATAGACCTCAGTAGGTTGGGTATTTTACCCCTGTGTATATGTCCTTTGAGGACAACTTGAAAGTTGAGTTTGGTGTGGCCCGGGGAGAGGCTTAACTTTAAGAGCGAGTGGCTCTTTTCTAAAATTGAGAGTTGTATGCCTCGAGGAGGCTTTGCTGTGTAATTTGGAGCAAGGGCTCCAGGGTTTGAGTGGGGTCTTCTGCCCCTTTTGTTGAAATTGGTATATCGTAAAGTTGAGCTAGTTGCTCAAGAATTGTGTTTTCAGGGCTCGAAGCCCAAATTCTTTAATCCCTGTAATTGTACATTTCAAGTTGTATTTCGGCTACTAAGTACCTGTTCTATTTGTTGTTACCTAATTTTGAAAAGAAAATATAACCTTGTTAAATTTTAAAATTTAATTTCTCTTTAGTAGCTTGAGACCTATTCACCACCCAGCACCTTCTTTCATGCTTAACTACCACAAAAACTCGGTAACAGTAGGAATAAATTTGATAATATATATAAATCAATGTTTTCTGATCACCATCATAATCGTACATTTCCCTCGTCCAGTTCCTGCCAGGTTGGGATGTTCATGGCACCTTTCCATCTTCCGACACATCGTCAATATATGTTTTCACACGTACACACAAAATGGCCATTTCTTGATAATGTTTGTTGTCATGGAACACTTTAAAACACTTATAAAAAGTTCAACTGGTTATTGTTAAGTTGTATAACACTTTAAAATGCGTAATTAACACTTCACATGGTTTCCTTAGAAAATCAGCCAAAGATAAAATGTTTCTTGCTACTGTTTGTTCTGTTGTAGCCCACTTAAGCGTAAGCCTATTAAAAAATCAACTATTATATTACCAGACTTAAAATCTTTGCCTTGTTATTGTTAGAAACCTTTCTTGGCTAAACTGGTTTACCATTAAATTATTTGACCCCTTAGCTCTAAATGCATAATTGATTATATGAGGTCAGGCGAAATCGTACTTTATTGGCTTTCGACAGAGCGGATCAAACCTCCCGTCATGTCCTTGAAATAGTGGCTTGTATCTGCTCTTCTTATTGTAAAATGTTGGAAGCAGAGAAAGCCTACCCGCTCATCAGCCAAACACTTACTGAGCAAACACGATTACAGTTGGATCCCTGTCTGCACATTTTACTTTTGTCTCCTTCACAATTTCTTCCATAACTCTTATGAATAACAGTGACAGCAAATACTTCATTGTACCAATACCGGACAGCTATATCTTAACAGCACTGAGTGTAGTGCAAACAGCGACAGTGGCGACATCTAGTGTCGAGGTATGACAAGCCCAGGAACTGCATACTTCTCTACGCTACAGTTGAGAGAAATGCTTCTCCACTCATTGGAAATATTTGTTAAAATAACCAAACAAGATTAACAATTAAGAATGAAATTTTAAAATATGGAATACCTCCTTCATAAAACTCCAAACAAGCATCATACTAGCCATTTCATCTTGTCTCAAATATTAACAGTTGAATTCTTTTGGGGATCCACCCAGCCTCTTGAGCCTTTTCCCAGTTACTTAGAACCAGCACTTTGGGTAAACTTAGCCTAGTTTTACGGCAGGATGTTTTTCCTGTTTTTTTTGTTTTTGTTTTTTGCTAGGGGCTTTACGTCGCACCGACACAGATAGGTCTTATGGCGACGATGGGATAGGAAAGGCCTAGGAGTTGGAAGGAAGCGGCCGTGGCCTTAATTAAGGTACAGCCCCAGCATTTGCCTGGTGTGAAAATGGGAAACCACGGAAAACCATCTTCAGGGCTGCCGATAGTGGGATTCGAACCTACTATCTCCCGGATGCCAGCTCACAGCCGCGCGCCTCTACGCGCACGGCCAACTCGCCCGGTGGATGTTTTTCCTGACTCAAACCCTATATGGAGGGATGTTTTCACTATTGCATATACCTGTGGTGGTGGTTTGTCATATGATATATGTATCTGAAGATATGTATTAAGACAAACATAAACATGGAGAAACATGGATTAAGAGACTATTATAATCCCTGGCTCAGCAGGGAATTGAACCTGTGATCCTCTGAAATGAGTAGTAATAATAATTTTTTTTACACACACCCCCATCCTGTAAAATGAGGGCGAGTACACTGACCATTCAGCCAAAGCACCAGGCAGAGAGGATAACTAAGCAACGCACATGTCTTATTGAAGTTCTGGAAAAGAGAAGCTCTAATTAAGGTACAGGAGTGACTAAGGTCAAAGCAACGTAAGAATTTATGAGAACCGTATATTTAAGTAACTTGTGGCCATTGATGGGTTATATATTCATTATATACAACCCCCTGCGGGTGGAGGCAGTAAAATGCATCCGTGGTTGGGGGTGGCGGTGTGATAACTGTTTTAAGAGAAAGTATAACTGAGCATTCATTCATTTATTTATTAGCTTCCATAGACTGTACAATTACATATTCTGAAATACACCAACAGTATAGGAGTTGTCGACTGATTTCTTAATACTAACAATAATATTTGCACAATAATGAACAATTTGAAAAAGAACACTAAGTACCTCAATGTAAGGACAGCAATCCCAATTTTTAAAAATAATAAATAATATTAATAATCAATATTTACAAGACAAAATAAAAACCTATGAGTGTGGTGTTAACAATACATAGTGTACATAATCAATGTAACAACATATTTTTAAGGCTATATACTAGATATTAAGAACATTTACAAGTTAATAAGTAATAGCATCATTACCAGCACTTCATCATGTGTTCTTCTGTACTACAGAAGCAGCTACTCAGTAGGAGAATTTTTAAAGCTGTGGTAAGTGAACTGATGGGACTAATATCTTTAATCTTATTTGGAAGCTTATTATATAATCTGATTCCAACAGTCTACATGTCTCAAGGCAATGGTTTTACACTTGTGCTCGAAAAAAATAAATTTCTTGTTCGCGTCTGGTAATTGTAATTGCCAAAACTCTTTCTGAAGTGATCAATTTTTTTTACGTGTAGAATGCATTGCATGATGTATATGCTTGGTACTGGGAGTATCCTTAGTCTCTTAAATAATGGTCTGCAATGATCTAACCTGTTACGTCTCAATATAATTCTGATAGCTCATTTCTGTACTCTAAAACTTATATCAAGATAGGATTTATAGCAGCCCCAGAGACCAACAGCATAGCCAAAATAAGCTATTCTAACATGATCTTCACTACAACTGTTAGACAAAATCCTTAAGGCAAAACAAACAGAACTCAGAGACTTCCCTATTTTTTTTAAATATCACAATCCCATCTTAATTTTTCATCTATTTGGATACCTAAAAATTTTGTGGTTAACGTATTTTCAATTGCATTTGCATTTAATGTAAAGTTGTATCTTTTGCAGTTTTGTCATGGTAGTTAGATGCCTTGAATTCCATGTATTGGGTCTTTTTTAGGTTCAATGTTAATTTGTTTTTCCTGAACCATGATTCTAACCTAGACAGGGCTGTATTTGCTGCAATTTCTATAGATATAGGGTCAGGATTATTAATAATTATGTTTGTATCATCAGCATACAGAACTGCAGTTTCTACTTGATTATTGCGAGGAAGATCATTCACATACAGTAGATAAAGAAAAGAACAGGCCCCAAAATACTACCATGCAGAATATCTAAGTCTATGTTTTTCACCCGAGAGTGATGTCTCATTATGCCCTTTACTGTTGAAATGTGCAATTTCAACAAACTGGGATCGTTTATCCAGGTATGATCTAAACCAGTCATTAACAATTCCTCTAACCCCAGTCTGATATAATTTGTGCAATAATATTTCATTATCAACAGTATCAAATACCTTTGAAAAGTCAAGAAATAGTCCTATCACAGTTTCAGCATTATCAAGGGCATTTATGACCAACTGTGTAAAATGTGATGAAGCAGACGAAGTACTTCTGCTAGCACTGAACCCGTGTTGTGCAGTATTTAACAAGTTATATTTGATTAAAAATTTAGTAAGCCAATCTTTTATAGCACATTCAAATATTTTTGAAATAACAGTAAGTATTGATACTGGTCAGCAATTGTGTAAATCGTGTAAGTTTCCACTTTTAAAGACTGATAACTTTAGCTATTTTTAAGAGATTAGGAAACTGACCCCTAGAAAATGATTCATTGATGAGAAATTAAAGGCTGTATCAGATAAGGAGCACATTTTTAAACAAGTTTTGTGGGAATTTCATCTACACCTGTGGAAGTTTTATTCTTTCAAAGATTTTAAGAACTTCCAATTCTGTTATTGGAGTGAGTTGCATATAGTTTTGCACAAAGGTTGGGAGTTCAGGTAACATCTGATTTATTTGCATTTTTAGGTTTGTATGGTAGGGATAGAAAGAAATCATTTATATAATTAGCCAAATGATGAGGGTCATTCATTTGTATTCCCTTACTTTTTATGGCAGCAACTTCATTTCCCACTGCGTGTCTGTTGGTTTCTCCCTTGATTACATTCCATATGGTTCGTAATTTACTGCACGACTAACTTCCTAATTATTGTGCATTATATCAACCGCCATAAGAACTCTTCGATAGACTGATGTATATAATAAACGTAAGAAATTTATTTAAACTTCAACCTAATCAATACAATGTAAGATGTTAACGTGTTAGTTAAACATCATTAAAATAGTTGAGACATGTTTCGCCCCTTTTGTGGGGCATCATCAGTCATATCAATACCTCAAAGTTCTACCAGACGTCTGGTTGGAAAATTGTAAAACATGTTGCATGAGTGAATACATTAAAAAAACTTTACAATATCTTATTAACAAAATATCAAATTGATTAAAAATATGTTGCACTGGTGAACATGTTTGTGAATTTTCACTTAAACAATGGCTGTCATATGTGTAATAAATGACAGTAGTGATAGTCATTGCACTGAAATCTATATATTCCTGATATGAGATAAAGGTTGGATTTATTTATAGCGGCTCCATTATGTAAGACCTCAGCACTCCTGTTATCAGTACGAAAAGATAACTTTACCTTATTCTTTTTAAATATATTAGTGACTTTATAAATGTTGCCATTAAATGTGAAGGTTGAATAGGAATTGTGGCTGGGTTTATCTCTGCTAAGCGTGGTTTGCGGACGATGTCTAATCTTACTGATTATGCATTCGATGAAAGAATCTTTGTAGCCGTTAGCATAAGCTATAGAGCAGCTGGTATTCAACTCCATGTTTAATTCAGCTTTAGACATTGGGATTCTGAATGCATGATCTACTAATGTATGTAGCTCTTTTTTGGGCTTGTGTGTGTGCCGAATCATGTCTTATGGTAACATTAGTCTGTGTGGGCTTTCTATAAATGTTAAACGTGAAAGCTGAAGGTTGTCTATTAATAGTTAAATCTAAAAAATTAATTGATCCATTCTTTTCGGATTCTAATGTGAACTCAATATGTGGGTCTATATTATCAAGTTTTCGTTAAGGTGGCATTCGCGTCTGTTATCCGCTCATCTAGAACTACGAATACATCATCTACGTACCTAGACCAATGATGTATATTTCTGAACGTGTTTCCGTTACCTATTACGGAATCTTCCAAAAAGTCCAAATAAATTTCTGCTAGAATCCCCGAGGCCGGAGACCCCATTGATAGCCCATTTTGTTTATAAATTACACTGTCAAAGACAAATTATTGTTGATTAGCAACATTAATAAGTTCATAAAATCCTGCATTTTCAATTCGCTTAGGTGACCGAGTTTTAAAATTCTTATTAATGATCGGTAGTAACTTACTGGTATTTATGCTTGGAAACATGTTAGCAACATCAAACGAATGTATTGTATGATAGGGCTCTAATTTAAAATCACTCAATTTATTAACTAATTCTATGGCATTCTTGGTTGATTTATTAGCCGTGAATCTATAATGCTGTTAGAGGAATTTCTGAATAAACTGTGCCACTTTGTAAAAAGGACTCAGTCTATAATTTATTATGGGTCTAATGGGGACTCCGGCCTTGTGGATTTTTGGAAATGCTTTAGCTGTTGGAAGTCCCAGGGACATGTTAATTCATTTATTCTTCTCTTGTTCCGTAAAGAGAAAAACTGCATTCTTTAATGTTAGTTTTAATTGTTTTTGAAGTAGTTTGTGTCGGATCTTGCTTGGAAACTGTGAAGGTCTCATCTTCAAAAAATATTTTGGTTTTTCGAATGTAATCGGCCTTATGTATAATTACTGTCGTATTACCTTTGTCAGCTTTAGTTACAATAAGCTCTTCATCTTTAATCTTCTTCCTAAGATCGAGGATATGCTTTCTTTCGGTAAGGGAGGCTTTATCCATAACACCGGGTTTGTTATTATTATTTGTAATAAAAATTTGGTGTAATTGTCTTTTTACGTCTGTCCTGACATCATCCTGCAAATCATGCAGGATCTTACTAATTGCAACTTCAGATTCAGTCACTAGTTTAGAGGCTATGTTGGCCAAATTAAAATTAGGCCAGCTATGTTTAGGCCCCTTAGCAAGAATAATCTTTTCATCCTCATTTAAGTCAATCTTAGACAGGTTAATTACTGGAGTATGGAAGCGACCTATTAATTTGTCATTGGAACTAAGCTTAGCTTTTTGAAGGGGAGGTTTGCTGGAAGCTACTTCCTTCCGTAGTATTTAAAGTTTTTTCTCTAATGTTGTCTGTTTAATGTCAAGTAAAATAATAAGCTTATTTTGAACCTGTTCTTGGAAAAGGTTCCATTGAGCCTTCGTAAGCAAACTAGTGATAGTCTAAAATCTTATGCGATGCCGAAGTTCGAAGGCAGTTTAAAATTTATATACTAATATTGAGAATGAATGCAGAATACAATACAATTACAAAATACTGTACACGTATTTTACATGTGCTTTTCGACATCATTTCACATGTAAAATACGTGTACAGTATTTTGTAATTGTGTTGTATTCTGCATTAATTCTCAATACTAGTATATAAATTTTAAACTGTCTTCGAACTTCGGCATCGCATAAGATTTTAGACTATCACTATTGTCATTTATTACACATGTGACAGCCATTGTTTAAGTGAAAATTCACAAACATGTTCACCAGTGCAACATATTTTTAATCAATTTGATATTTTGTTAATAATAAGATATTGTAAAGTTCTTTTTAATGTATTCACTCACGCAACATTTTTTACAATTTTCCAAGCAGACGTCTGGTAGAACTTTGAGGTATTGACATGACTGATGATGCCCCACAAAAGGGGCGAAACATGTCTCAACTATTTTAATGATGTTTAACTAACACGTTAACATCTTACATTGTATTGATTAGGTTGAAGTTTAAACAAATTTCTTACAATTATTAATAAGATTCTTTCAACACAGAAAAAATTATTTTCATTACTTGTAAAGACTGATGTATAGTTTTTAACATACTTGCAAAAGTCCAGGTCACAACTCTGCTGTGCTAATCTACTTAGTAATTTATATTTTTGACTTGAAATCCGTATACCCTTCATGATCCATGGCTTTTTTGAAGTTTCATTAATTACTGCTAGTTTTTATTTGGAAAATGTAATTCAAATTGTGTTAAGAAATGTTGTAAAATGTTCTATACTTTTGGTCAATGCTATGACCGAAAGTTATTGGAGCCCAGGTCTGAAGTTTAAGACTTTCAATGAGCAACCATCCTCTTAACTCTAGCCTAATAAGAGGGAAAAAGTGGAAGAGGCCCAACACTTCTAAAAATAATGGTTTTTGGCTATAGAAAGGGAAATGCCACAAAAGGCATGAAGATGAAAGACTGTACCCGTTAAAACGTTATGATTTCACACACTTAATAAGATGTATTATTTTATTACAATTTACTTTATGTAGCACCGACACAGATTTGTCTTATGGCGACGGTGGGATAGGAAAGGCCTAGGAGTGGGAATGAATCGGCCGTAAACCTTAATACCATCTGGGTCAGAAAAGAACAAGAGTTGACAAAGGAAGGTCAGATAGTAAAAGTGAAGGTGAGGAGCCTGGAAGCAATACCAGACTCCACAAACGAAACAGGTCACCAATCTACGTTCCCTAGTTGAGAGCCCCTAATCCATCTTTTAGTTGTCTCTTATGACAGGAAGAGGATACCATGGATGCTCCCTCTTTGGTTGGGAGCAGAGGAATAACATTCACAGCATCCTCTACCTGTCGTGAGAGGCAACTAAAACAGGGACCAGGGACTAAAAATAATGTTACTGACTCTACGTCCCACTATTTTTACAGTTTTCGGAGACGCTAAGGTGCCGGAATATTGTCCCGCAGGAGTTCATTCATGTTCCAATAAATCTACCGACACGAGACTGACGTATTTGACTTAATAGTGTCAGGCTCTTCACTTTCATCTTTCTGATACGTGTACCCACCGCCAACAGCTATAAACTACGAGAAACATCATCATTATCAGTTAGACCTACACCTTGTTGTAAAAGTTACACCAAGGTATTCAGACACAAGCTATTCATCACATTGCATACTTACATCTTACGGTCTTTTGGAAATTGAAAATATTACTTCTAATCGTTTGCAAAGCCTTCATTACTGCAATTATAAACACCACAAATAACGCCAGCCATAATACTAGTATCAGTAAACAGCAATTTAAAACCATTTAATGAAACACGGTAATAAATGAAACACACCAGTGCACAAAGAATCGTGCAAAGTGGCAATATGCTATTGAAGAGTTAGTCACACCAAGTCATGTAGATAGCAGCACTATCGACTTTCTAGTTGAAAACCAGAAGCTCTCAGGTATTGGTATAATAAAGTATTTGGTGACAGCAGACTTCCTTGTTGTAGTAAAATTTCATTGCAAAACCAAACCAATGTGTCTGCTCCATACATGTCTTGACATTGCTACAATGATATTGGTCTCCCAGCTTTGAGACAGTGATAAAACAAAAGCTGTGGTTCAAATACAACTCATGAAGCACTGACTTCTTATTTACAAGAGCATGGAAGACATAATTAAATCTGTTCTCCGTTCTTCCTCCCAATTACCTGCCTCATACTGAAGATGGGAATCTAGTGTTGATCTTCCATTTCAAAAGCCATATTGCTGTTCTTGAAATTGTCCTTCCACTTTTTTTTTTTTTTTTTTTTTTTTTTTTTTTTTTTTTTTTTTTTTTTGTCATTCTCTTTTCTCATACACTTTTGTACATTGCAGGCACATGTTCCATCATTTATTTACCAAAAATTCCTTCTGTTGATTTACTTTCTAGACCTTTGCACAGTGTACACTAAGTAAGCCCTTTCAAATAGAGAAATATCACTGTATTTCTTTCGTATTCCCAAAATTTTTCCATTACCTGCCTTATACTGAAGATGGCATCTAGTGTTGATCTTCCATTTCAAAATAATTTACAGTATTGTTAAATGCTATCCTCCTAGTAAAGTAAATTGTAATAAAATAATGACACATCTTATTAAGTGTATGAACTCATTCATAATAATGTTTTAACAGATACAGCAATATAGCTTGTTAAGTTTTAAGGGTTTAAATTATCGTATGTGTCAATTCTAATACTCTACTGAAGATAACTCAAACAGGGTCGAAACATGTTTGGACATGATAAATGTGAATTTTAAGTTTTAAATTTACATTGTACTGTAACCGTCTGAACCACTCAGCCTACATCGTTTACCGCAGCACCTCCCCGAACTGAAAACTTTCATGGTTGAAACAGAGCTGCGCGCAATGTAAGGAATGTCTGGAACATTGAAAAATCTCCGGTGTAACGGATCGACATGCCTCAGTGAAGAGCTTTTCAAGGTGACTAGGACTTGGCCGACTCCTATGCATACATCAATTGCTTTACATGGCTGTAAAGGGGCGTAAAATTGCACAATGTGGTGGGTCAGAGGACAGGTCATCCCCTTCCTATCCATTTATCAGACACATCACATGAGATGGGTCTCGACGACCACTGCCACATCCTGTAGAGCTCTATCATTTTGAAAGCAGATCCTGCAGGGGTCAAGGAGTGACATATTCGAACAATGGTGGTAATTAATCTTGGAGAAACCTCAGATAGCCCTCAAAGAAATGGAGTCCAATGAGGTGTACACCCACAGTCCCACACCATACATTCATGCCCCTAATAGGGATTATCCACACTCCAGTACTGCATATTATGGCGATTAATTTTTCCAATGTTGTGGAACGAGGCATTGTCTGTAAATAAGATGGCTGTTAAAACAAGGCATGATCAGTGTCCACATGATGAAAAGTCCAATGATAGAACACCACCCAGGCTTCAATAATAATAATAACCATGGAACTCCTGGAAGTGCAGACGGTACGAGTGAAACCACTGGGTATGCAATATTCGCATAACAGACGCCCAGCTGATGTTCGTCTCTTGTGCAATGGCCCATGTGCTGGTGAGAGAGTTATGCCGATAGCATCCAACACATCTCTTCATTGCGAGCAGACATTGCAGGATGATCTTGGAACAGTCAGTGTCCTTCCCAAGGACACAGTAGCCCACAGAACCCCACTGTCAGCAGCCCTATGGTTTTCACAGTTTCCATTTTCACACCAGGAAAATGTGGCTAGACACAGGCAACCAGTTAGCTACATCACGTGTTGCTTTGTAGGACACAGTGTAGCCCATTGAAATGACGACGACATGAGATGGCAGGTAGGTATTAACTTTTTCCATACTCTGGAGGTATCACTCTGACCGACTCCAACACGATTGTAACAGGCGGTGCACACAGAGACCAGGAAAAGTTATTGTGTAAGCTGGGAACTACCCCCTGCATGTCAAGGCTCGCAATAGCTTAATTGGCAGGGGCACACTCGGAGATGTGATAGCGGAGAGTGCTGCAGGGTAGACAGGTTCGAATCCCATGCAAGTATGCTTTTTCTTTTACCGCTAACTGCATGGGGTGTGGCAAGGTTGCATACTTAATAGTTTCCAAAGACTGATTTGTCAAAGGCCCTTGGTACCGGGGCATAAGGTATGGAGCTCGGTTGGACGAGGATGAGGTGATCGTCTGTGGCCAGGACACAGGCAACCAGTTAGCTACACCATATATGTTACAAGATTTGTAGGACACAGGTAGGGCAAAGTGTGCCCCATTGGAAAAATAACATGTCAGGTAGGTATGCAGCTCTGCAAACTCATCTTCTTTGAGGCAAGTCACAACACAAAGCTTTTTCACTGCCCCAAGACGTACTTCAGCGTCGAGTATGTGGATATGTTACTCATCTATAGAGAAGTCGGACAGAATGCCTACCAGGCACAACGCCCGTTAACAAGAATGCTATCTGGATAGACTAGAACAGACCGGCATGACATTTTGGACTGTGGAAAGAGTTTTGCATGGCACCAACACAGATATGTCTTGAGGCTATGATGGGATAGGCGTGGGAAGAAAGCGGGCATGGTCTTAATTAGGGTACAGCCCCATCCTTGTCCAACGCAGCTCCATACCCTAGGCCGCGCTACCAAAGGCCCGGTAACAAATCAGTCTGTGGAAAACTATTATGGGCTTCACATCCCAAACTAAGTTTATACAGTTTTCGGAGATGCTGAGATGCCAGAATTTTGTCTTGCAGGAGTTTTTATGTGCTAGTAAATCTACCAACATGCAGCTGACGTATTTGAACACCTTCAAATCCCACCGGACTGAGCCAGGATCGAACCTGCCAAGTTGGAGTCAGAAGGCTAGCGCCTCAACCGTCTGAGCCACTCAGCCCAGAGGTCTGTGGAAACTTATTACTTACGCAACCTTGCGACATCTCAGGCAATTTGAATTAGAAAAAAGTTGCATGGGATTCCAACCTATGTACCCTCAAGCACCGTCCACTATCCCATCTCCCACCGCGCCCCTGCCAACTGAGCCACTGCGACGCTCGACATGCAGAGGGCAGTTCCCAGCCTAAATAATATCCGTTTCTGGTCTGCATGTGCACCTCGTATTGTAAAGTACATGTTCTTCCCATCTGTGCCTGTTTTATGGGTTCATTCGGGGTACCCACTAAAAATTAATATTGGTACTCATTATTCCTGCCATCATCTAGCTCGTAACCACGCATCTCATGTTGCCCCAGTTTAGCGAGAGGGACCAATGTTTTTCAGGTTTCTTTTTTTTTGCTAGTGGCTTTACTGTGTTGCACTGACACAGATAGGTCTTATGGCGACGATGGGATAGAAAAGGCCTAGGAGTTGGAAGGAAGCGGCCGTGGCCTTAAGGTACAGCCCCAGCATTTGCCTGGTATAAAAATGTAAACCACAGAAAACCATCTTCAGGGCTGCCAACAGTGGGATTGAAACTCACCATCTCCCGGATGCAAGCTCACAGCTGCGCACCGCTAACCGCACGGAAAACTTGCCCGGTATTTCAGAATTATAGTAAATGCGGTGGGCTGCATAAAAACTCATTGCAAGGAGTGGGTAGATCACCCGGTCTGAGTGGTGTGAGAGTAAACCTGCCATTTTAAGGGCAAAACTGACATGTGTAAGGAAAATCTGTCTGATATTGTGAGACGTTAGTACTTTACAAAGTTTTTTACAGATGGAAGAAAATTTTGAAGCGAAGGTGAGAGAAGAACAGTTTGTTTTCTGGAGAAATATAGGAACACATGAAGCAATACATCTAATTTTAAATTATCAAAATAAATAGGGCAGGCTCATGTACAAGGCATGTGTAGATTGAGAAAAGACTTTTGATAAAACGACATACTATGAGGGGAAACAGACAATAACCAATGCCGAAAGGAAGCTTTTCAAATGTGGTGTTATGAACGACTGTAAAAGGTGAGACAGGCCACTAAATCACAAAGGAAGAGATTATGGATCAAGTGGAATGAAAATAATGTGAAATTCTGAAGGAGACCTCGATAAAAAGTGAACTACAGTAAGAAAACTCAAGGAAAATGAAAAAGAAGCGACTATCCAAAAAGTGAAGTAGAGTTTCAGTTTAACAAGTGGTTAAAGGAATGAAAAATGAGTTTTGGAAAAGGAATCACAGTTCAAAGAAAGGAATCCAAAACTCAAATTTGCAAAAAGATCTGGAGAAATTGCTGAATGGTATGGATGCTGGATCCTAATCAAAATTAATGGAATTCAGTCAAATTAAGGCAAGTTATGTAGGAAAAAGTAATGTTGCAAGTTTCAAGGGTGGCTGTAAGAACATTGACATCATTACAGCGACTTTTCTCTCAATCAGTTCTCCGCTCGCTGCAAAGAGGGACAATGTTTTCATGAGCTTCCAACCCCGCACCACCCCTAATGACCCATGGTTGGTTACTGTTAATGACAGGTTAGATGCTGGTTTACTGGAGAACAATGTTAGTGACAAGGTTATGTTAAGTCATGCAGCCACCTTAATACCTATTAATGTCAAGTGTCAATATTACAGATACGAAGGGTTAGGTTGCTGCTAAAGATAAAACTACTAATAGTGCTGGTTAAATTGTTGTCAAAAATTACCGATAGTGACTGGCAAGACTGTGGTTTGCTGGAAAGCACTGTTAGTGACTGTAGGAGTTCTTTCACATGAAAATAAATCTGTCACAAGGCTGCCATATTTTAGCACCTTCGAATACTGCCAGACTGAGCCGGGATCTAAACCTGCCAACCTGACCACAGAAGACCAACACTACTGTCTAAGCTACTCAGCCCAGCCATGCAGGAAGAGGTGGACCTCCCTTGTTTCCATTAGATTCTCGGTTCAATACGGAATTAACATGAAGCTTTCAAACTTGAATTAGGAAGAGAACTCAAATTACGTAGATCAATACGCTGACTTGTTCTACTACTCCTACTACTCCTCCTCCTCCTCTCACTTCAAACATTGATGTCTATAATGGAATTTTTTTAGTGATTATGGCACAGTATGGGGGAAATATGGACAAATTTATTACAGAAATATGGTGTTACAGAAGAATGTTGAAGATGAGATGAGTAGATGTGAATATCAAATGAAGATGTATTGAATCGAGTGGGAGAAGAATGATTTGGTGAATTTTGACCACAATATATCTTGAAACAATCGGGACTTGCTCAGTTGCTTTAGGAGACAATTGTAATGGGGGGCAAAAGTTGGGAGTATGCCAAGGCATAAATAAGACATTTACAGTAGGCTAGATACAAGATGCAGTAATTTCATACAACTGAAATATTTAATGCTGGATAGGATAATAGGTAAAACTTAACTAATGGGGCTGAAAAAAAGAGGTTAGGAAACCAACATTTCTTGAATTGCACGATGCAATAACATGCCACAGAAGGCAGCCAATTTAGGTGCGAGTATTCTCCGGACCACCTTTTGAGCAGACTAAAGCGGAAGTGAGTGTATAGACCAGGGGATGGCGCGGGCGACAAAGGCAGCGCCTTCGGTGTTGTCACACGGTAGGTGAGGGGGGGGGGGTGCACTTCTCAGAACGAGTTTTGGCAATGGTGCAGTCAATGCGGAGCTGCCATACTCACTCAGTGGATGTCCTGAACACGTGGGTGCAGTTTCAATCACAGTCTGGTTAAAAAAGCAGTGAGAGAATTTTATCAGTGTGCTTCGCTTTTACAAAAACAGTGTATGTGCGTTCTGCGTGCTAATTCATAATCCTTGTAATCTCTTGTACGTCTGTAGGTTTCTTCTTACTCGTTATTGGATATTATTGTGCAATGGATCCGAACAAAAATTCACCAGACTTATCAGTTGAAGAAGAAACGCAAGATTTTTACTTCCGACGAGAGAAATATGATTCTGTCTGTTTGTAAGCATTTCCGAGTGAATAGTATTGACGGCGGGATTAGTTTACCTCGTGTGCTGACCCCGGTTCTGATTCCGACATGGGTGTGCAGCAACTCGATAGTGATACAGCTTAATTACTGCAGCACAAGGTAAGCTGACGCTGAAACCTCCTGCATGATAATAAAAATAATAATAATAAGTAATAATATTTTTATAAATTTATATATTTGTAATAACTAATTTATTGAAATTGTACTGGACAAAGCGGAGGTGGGACAGGTTTTCGCCTGGATCCCCAACTTCCATCTGTCAGTTCCACGTTAATTCCAGTACGAATAGGCCCATACATAATCCTCACTTCTTTCCCTTTTTCATAAATCGCCCGTGAGTAGCAGCTCATTTCAATCAGAAATCAGGCCATATATTTAGATAATAATAGTGAATAATAAATAATAAAATATTATATATACTGTATATTGATAATAATAATCATAATAATAATATGTAATAATATTTTTATAGTCCGCCTCTGTGGTAGTGGTTAGCGTGATTAGCTGCCACCCCCAGAGGTCCGGGTGCGATTCCCAGCTCTGCCACGAAATTTGAAAAATGGTACGAGGGCTGGAACGGGGTCCACTCAGCCTCGGGAGGTCAACTGAGTAGAGGTGGGTTCGATTCCCACCTCAGACATCCTCGAAGTGGTTTTCCGTGGTTTCCCACTTCTCCTCCTCCAGGCAAATGCCGGGATGGTACCTCACTTAAGGCCACGGCCGCTTCCTTCCCTCTTACTTGTCTATCCTATCCAATCTTCCCATCCCTCAACAAGGCCCCTGTTCAGCATAGCAGGAGAGGCCGCCTGGGCGAGGTACTGGTCATTCTCCCCAGTTGTATCCCCGACCCAAAGTCGGGAACTCCAGGACACTACCCTTGAGGCGGTAGAGGTGAGATCCCTCGCTGAGTCCGAGGGAAAAGCCAACCCTGGAGGGTAAACAGATTGAGAAGAAGAATATTTTTGTAAAAATATATTTGTAATAACTAATTTATTGAAATTGTACTCTATGAAATTGTAGTTAGTACATTAAAACTGTGAAAGCCTCCGTGGCTCAGGTGGCAGCGCGTCGGCCTCTCAACGCTGGGTTCCGTGGTTCAAATCCCGATCACTCCATGTGAGATTTGTGCTGGACAAAACGGAGACGGGACAGGTTTTTCTCCGAGTACTCTGGTTTTCCCTGTCATCTTTCATTCCAGCATCACTCTCCAGTATCATTTAATTTCATCTGTCAGTCATTAATCATCGCCCCAGAGGAGTGAAACAGGCTTCGGCAGCCGGCTCAATTCCTGTCCTCGCCGCAAGATGGGGCTTCATTTATTCCATCCCTGACCCGGTCATTGACTGGAAAACAGATTGTAGGTTTTCACATTTAAAATGTAATTCAGTAAATTAATTGTTTAAAGACGTAAGCAGTTAAAAAACTGTATGGGATTCTAACAAGCATACGTTAATGTATTAATTATTATGAATTCATTCGAGGTTCAATCCCTGAGCTGTGCTGTATTATAGTGGTGGCATACAACTTTGAATCGCGCGTCGGCTCATTTGGCAACCACGGCGAGTGTGACGAGACAATGACGTCACTTCCGCTTTAGTCTGCTCAACAGGTGGTCCGGAGAATAGTGACAAGACATTGGTCTAGTTTGGTTAATATTGGCTAGTGACAAGACCACTGGCTGGTTTTGATTAGATCATTGGTCTAAGTGCAAGCGAAAAGGACTGGGGGCATAAGCCCCTCCAGATTAGAAGTGCAGAGCAGCCCATAAGCCTCTAGTATCCTCTACAACAGTATTGGAATTTTTTTTTATTAAACTGTGAATTTCCATCAGTGTGTACTTAACATATTCACATCGCGGATAAATTGGGAATGTGCCATGACACATTCAAACTTCGTGGTTTCCTCATTTTCACAGGATGTGGCAGCCCACTGGCCTCACGATACAAACTCTATCGGAGACAATAGAAAATTGCTCCAGGAAATAGGAGTCGCATTTCCCAGACTGACAGTATCAGTTTTAATTTTTCTCTAAAAACAAGTACATCTAGGGGTGGTACTGGTGGGTCCCTGGCGAGCATAATGGAAGGATGTCTCATCTCTCCTACTTGAGGTATCATTTCACAAAATTTTTGCATCCTCTTCTCCTTCCTAAGCATACATCCTCAGCAGTGATGTGTAACCAGGTGTTGAGACGAGCTGCTTCAAATCAGTCTAAAGACTGATGACCCAATCAGCATAACAAAAACATATGCAGGTGTATGCATGTTAGATTAAAGTAAACAAATTAACCTGCTTTGAATTAGGATGCAAATAGATGCTATCTGCATGACTAGCCTAATGAACTCCATTTTAGAAAACAGGAGCAGTAGAGGAAAATATAATGTACAATAGTAAGACTCCTCAGTTATTGCTTTATGAAAGTGAATGCTGGCTTGTATAAGAGCTTGGTGAAAATTAATTTCACTTCCTCCAGAATATTTTTTTTTGCCGCATCTTACCAACCTTAAGAGAAGGGTAAAAATATACACTGTGCACTGCAAGCTCTTATAATATTATAAGGAGGTAGAAATTATGCAACTCTTAGGTGGAATTCCTTTCAGAGACTGAGATATGTTCATTGCAATGTCCAGGAACCGACCACACCACCAGACGTGCGTTTATTTTCATAACCTAATATAGAGCAACACACGGCATCCTACATTGCTTAAATAGCTACTAGCATTGCAAATGGCCAACGTAAAATGGGATGCAATGTCATTCCCAGCAATGATGAGAATTACATTCCATTAACAACCCCCCTCCCCTGCGAACCATGTGACCTTGCCGCGGTGAGGAGGCCTGCGTGTCACAATGAAGCAGATAGCCAAGCCACAGGCACAACCATATCAGACGGGAATCTGTTGAGAGACCAGACTAACTAATGGTTCATCGAAAGGGGGTGAGCAGCCTTTCGGAAGTTGCAAGGGCGGCAGTCTAGATGATTGACCGATATGGCCTTGTAATAATACTCAACATGGCTTAGCTGTGTTGATACTGCTACATGGCTGAAAGGAACGGGAAACTACAGCTGTAACTAACTCCCGAGGACATGCAGCACGCTCCGTGTTAATGATGTACTGATGATGGCATCCTCCCCCGGGTAAAATATTCCGGATGTAAACTAGTCCCCCATTCGGATCTCCAGGGGGGGCTACACGATAGGGGCATTGTGGTAGGTTACAGAATCTGAAAAGGGAGATGGATAGTTGGTATATAAGTGAAGTACGTTGGCAGAACAGGATTTTTGTCAGACAACTACAGAATTAGCGACACAAAATCAAACAGGGGAAATGCAGGAGCTGGTTTAATAATGAATAAGAAAATAGGGCAGTGGGTAAGCTACTACGAAAGAATTATTGTCATCAAAATAGACACCAAACCAATGCCCACCACAATAGTGCAGGTTTATATGCCTACTAGTTCAGCAGATGAGGAAATCGAAAGAATATATGAATAGATATAAGATTTAATACAATATGTAAAAGGTGACGAGAATCTAATTGTGATGCGAGACTGGAATGCAGTGGTAGGCCAAGAAAGAGAAGGTAATACAGTAGGAGAATTCGGATTGGGACAAAGGAACGAAAGAGGAAGTCGGCTAGTTGAATTCTGCACTGATCATAATTTAGTCCTTGAAAATACTTGGTTCAAACACCACAAACGACGGCTGTATACATGGACGAGACCTGGAGACACTGGAAGGTATCAAAATAGACTTCATTACGATTAGGCAGAGATTCAGAAACCAGGTGTTGGATTGCAAAACTTTCCCAGGAGCAGACGTGGACTCTGACCACAACTTGTTGGTCATGAAATGCCATCTGAAGTTGAAGAAATTGAAGAAAGGAAACAATGCAAAAAGATGGGATCTAGATAAGTTGAAAGAAAACAGTGTGAGGGATTGTTTCAAGGAACATGCTGCACAAGGACTAAATGAAAAGGCTGAAGGAAACACGATAGAGGAATGGTGAATAGTCATGAAAAATTACATCAGTAGGGCTGCTGAAGAACTGTTAGGAAGGACAAAATGAAGATCAACTAAGAATCAATGGATAACTCAGGAGATACTAGAGCTGATTGATGAATGACGAAAATACAAGAATACTAGAAATGAAGAGGGCAGAAAAGAATACAGGCGATTAAATAATGAAGTGGATAAAAAGTGCCTCCCACGCTGGTATCTTCATCTTGTCGCGATGTGGGAGCTTGCGTGCCTAAGTGATCCTGAGAGCTATGCCGGCGGGAGCATAAGCTCCTGGTAGGGCCACCCAAGCCGGACAGGTCAAAGGTGATAGGCCAGACTAAGAGGGATACCCTGGCCCTCCAGGTTGGGGGTTGATCATGGGGCTAACAACCCTATATCGGAAAAACAACTCGTTACGAAACTCACAGACAAGAATAGCCGGACTGATAATAATGGTAAACGACCCACGCGAGGAAATGGAAGATGCAAACGGAAATATGATATGTATGTAGCAACCTGGAATGTACGAACCCTGAATAAACCAGGAGCCCTAAACAATCTAAAACAAGAAATGGAGAAATATAATATTGGAATAGCAGCAATTCAGGAAGTCAGATGGAAAGGAAATGGTGTTTTTAGAAGTGGTAGATATACAGTTCTGCATAGTGGAGGAGCCAAAGGTACAATAGGTGGCACAGGCTTCCTAGTGGATGACAGATATGTCAGCAGTTTTGAATTTTAAACCTGTAAATGAAAGAATATGCACTCTAAGGATGAAGGCCCATTTTTTCAATATCACCCTTGTGTGTGTGTGTGTGTGTGTGTGTGTGTGTGTGTGTGTGTGTGTATGCACCTACAGAAGAGACTGAGGATGAAGAGAAAGATATGTTCTATGGACAATTGGAACAAGAAATAGAATGCATCCCAAGACAAGATGTAAAAATCATACTTGGAGATTTCAACGCTCAAGTGGGTAAAGAAGAAGCCTATAGGGAGACAGTTGGGAAGGAAAGTTTGCATGAAGAGTAAATGATAATGGACAGAGGCTAATTGATTTTGCCATGGGAAACTCAATGGTGGTAAAGAGTACATGGTTTCAGAGAAAGAATATACGGAAAGCCACTTGGTGTTCACCAGATGGCGTCACCTTTAATCAAATAGACCATGTAGTAATTGATAGGAGATATGCATCTGACATGCAAGTTGACAGTTGTAGGGGAGCTGATTGTGATTCGGACCATTACTTGGTACAGGTAAAATACAGGCAACGTATTGCAACTTACAGATCTCCTAAGAAAGGGAAAGCTCCAAGGGGATATATGGTCTCAAAATTGAAAGATAAAGAAACTGCACAACTATATGAATGCAGGATGGAGAAGAAATTGGAGGCTAAACAACAAAGCTGGGCAGTGGAAAACATTGAAGGAAAGTGGATTTTATTGAGGGATGCATTGCAGGAAACTGCGGATGAAGTACTAGGAGTTGAGGTAAAGACCGAAAGGCAAGGATGGTTTGATGATGATTGCAGAAGAGCAGTTGAGGAAAGAAATGAAGCAAGGAAGAAAATGTTTAGCAGGAAAACAAGAACATACGTAGAAGAATTTAGGAAGAAGAGGAAAGAGGCAGACAGAATTTGTAGGAGAAAGAAGAGAGAGGCAGAGAGGAAATGAATTACAGATTTGGAGGAACAATATGATATGCAAGAAGTACGGAAGTTCTATGGGAAAATAAAGGACGTACAGAAAGGTTTTCAACCACATGCTGTATTCTGTAGAGATAAAGAAGGAAACATGATTGGGGGAAGAGACCGGATTCTTGACCGATGGGCGGAATACTTTAGTGAACTGTTGAATGTGGCTGCAGAGACGGTGAGATTGGAAGAAGTGGATGGGCAGCCTTGGCAGGATCCTAGCCTAGATTTAAAACCAGTGCCTGTACCATCTATAGAAGAAGTGAGGACGGCAATTAAGTACTTGAAGAATAATAAGGCTCCAGGAAGTGATAACATTTCAGCTGAGATGATTAAATACGGGGGTGAGCAGTTGACGCAACTTGTTCACCAACTAATTGTGGAAGTTTGGGAAACAGAACAAATGCCAGAGCATTGGAGCTTAGCAATTATTTGCCCAATTCATAAGAAGAAAGATAAAGCAAATTGTGAAAATTATAGAGGTGGATCTTTGCTTAGTGTGGTTTATAAGGTCTTAGCCAAGGTTTTGTCTATGAGACTCACTCCACTGGTTGAGCAGATACTAGGAGACTACCAAAGTGGCTTTCGACAGGGTAGATCAACAACAGATCACATCTTCACTGTCAGGCAAATAATGGAGAAATGCTATGAATATAATGTGGATGTGCATCAGCTGTTTGTGGACTTTCGGCAGGCTTATGATAGTGTGAAGAGAAGGAAACTGTATCAAACAATGATGGACATGGAGTTCCCAACTAAATTGATAAGACTGGTACAAATGACCCTAGCAGGTACTAAATGCATGGTTAAAATAGAAGAAAATCTTACTAAAGAGTTTGAAGTAAACCAAGGTTTGCGGCAAGGGGATGTGTTATCTACCCTGCTCTTCAATGTGGTTTTGGAGCGTGTGATGAGAAAGGTGGAGGTCAGTAATCCAGGCGGTACGCTGTTCAACCGTGTAACACAGAATCTGGCTTATGCTGATGATGTTGATATGCTGTCTAGAAGATTGAAAGACCTAGAGGAAGGACTGGACAGATTAGAAAAGGAAGGAGGTGAAATGGGCCTAAGAGTGAATAATGCCAAAACTCGTTACTTGTTTGCATCTAGGAGGACCGTAGTAAGGGAAGACAAGTGCATAAAATTAAATGGGATTAACTACGAGAGATGTGAAAAGTTTATTTAGGAGTGCTGGTGACTACGAGAGATGTGAAAAGTTTATTTAGGAGTGCTGGTGACAAAAGATAATGACATGAAAGAGGAAATAAAAGCGAGGATTGCTGCGGGCAATAGGGCTTACTTAGCTTTATTGAAAGTGTTTAGATCACGCAGCCTTGGTAGAAGTTTAAAGTTGACAGTCTATCGAACAGTATTACGACCAGTGGTAACTTACGGCTCTGAAACATGGACAATGACCAAAGTAGATGAACTGTTGAACAGATGGGAGAGAAAAATACTGAGAAAGATTTTTGGCCCGGTGAAGGAACGGGAATTGTGGAGAATAAGGAAAAACAAGGAATTGGAAGAACTCTATGGACATCCAAGTATCGTAACCGAAATAAAAAGCAACAGATTAAGGTGGTTGGGACACGTGGAGAGAATGCCAGATAATAGAGCTGTCAAGAAGATCTATAAGGGAAATCCAGGTGGTAGAAGGTGGAAAGGAAGACCCCGGAAAAGATGGCTGGATGATGTGGAGGAGGATTTAAGAAAGATGGGAATAAGAAGATAGAGGAGGCGTGCAGAAGATCGTGAAGATTGGGCTACAATCGTCAGAGGCCAAGGCCCTACAAGGGCTGTAGCGCCGAGGAGTAAGTAAGTAAGTAAGGATAAAAAGTGCAAGGTAGCTAAGGAAGAATGGCTGAAGGAGAAGTGCAAGGATGTTGAAGATTGTATGGTCCTAGGAAAGGTAGATGCTGCATACAGGAAAATCAAGGAAACATTTAGAGAAAGGAAATCTAGGTGTATAAATATTAAGAGCTCAGATGGAAAGCCACTTCTAGGGAAAGAAGACGAAGCAGAAAGATGGCAGAAACATATCGAACAGTTGTATCAAGGTAAAGATGTAGATGATTTGGTTCTGAAGCAAGAAGAGGCTGTTGATGCTGAGGAAATGGGAGACCCAATTTTGAGGTCGAGTTTGACAGAGCTGTGACAGGCCTAAATAGGAACAAGGCACCTGGAACTGATGACATTCCCTCTGAATTACCGATTGCCTTAGTAGAAACCAGCATGGCAAGGTTATTCTATTTAGTGCGTAAAATGTATACTAAAGAGAAGTGCCATCCGATTTTCAGCCGAATGTTGTTATACCTATTCCCAAGAAAGCCGCTGCTGACAAGTGTGAAAACTACCACACCATTAGTTTAGTATCTCATGCCTGCAAAATTTTAACACATGTTATTTATGGAAGAATGGAAAACAAGTTGAAGCTGAGTTGGGAGAAAATCAATTTGGCTTCAAAAGAAATGTAGGAACACCTGAAGCAGTCCTGACTTTACGTCTGATCTTAGAGGATAGAATTAAGAAGGACAAGCCCACGTACATGGCGTTCGTACATCTAGAAAAGGCATTCGATAATGTTGATTGAACCAAGCTATTTAAGATTCTGAACGTGATTGGGATTAGATACCGAGAACGAAGAATTATCTACAATCTATAAAAATCAGACCGGTCGTAAGAATCTAGGGCTTTGAAAAAGCAGCAGCAATCCAAAAAGGAGTGAGGCAAGGCTGCAGTTTGTCCCCCCCTCCTTTTCAATATTTAGCCTACATAGAACAGGTAGTAAAGGAAATCAAAGAGGAATTTGAAAGGGAATCACAGTCCAAGGAGAGGAAATCAAGACTTTATGAGATTTGCTGATGATATTGTTATTTTATGCCTTTGCTGGCAGGACCTAGTGTTTACAGTGCACTGTGTCTTCTGGTATAGGCTAGAGCAATTTTGTTACTTTCATTGATCTGTCTCCGTCTTATCCTTGGCTTTGACAATATGAAAGTGACCGAGGTATGAGCAATGCTAGTAATGCCTTTCCTTATGCAGCCAGTCCCTGCTATGAATGGTGTGAAAATGCTGCTCATAGGGTCAGTTGGTGCATCCATTTCAGTGGGCTTTGCAGACTGATATGTAATCACAACTCCTGGCTCGGTGAGGAAAGCAACGGGAAACTACCTCACTCCTCATTTCCCTAGTATGCCTCTTCAGTGATGCCTAGGCCATCTATGACAGCTGATGGTGGAGCTGTTGAGGATCCAACCAGCCTTAGGGCTGTGGACTGAACATACATACATTGTTATTTTATCTGAGACTGCAGAAGATCTCAAGAAGCTGCTGAATGGTATGGACAAAGTCTTGGGTTAAGGGGTACAAGATGAAAATAAATAAGTCCAAAACAAAAGTAATGTAGTGAAGTTGAACGAAGGCAGGTGATGCAGGAAATATTAGATTAGGAAATTAAGTCTTAAAGTAGATGAAAATTGTTACTTGGGTAGTAATATAACTAACGATGGCAGAAGTAAGGAGGACATAAAATGCAAACTAGCACAAGCAAGGAAGAACTTTCTTAAGAAAAGAAATTTGCTCACTTCAAACATTGATATAGGAATGAGATGTTTCTGAACACTTCCATGTGGAGCGTGGCATTGTATGGAAGTGAAACATGGACTATAATTAGCTCGGAAAGAAAGAGAATAGAAGCTTTAGAAATGTGGTGTTACAGAAGAATGCTGAAGGCGAGATGGATAGATCGAATCACGAATGAAGAGATACTGAATCGAATCTGTGAGAGGAGATCGATTTTGCTAAATTTGATGAGAAGATATAGAATGATGGGACACATCTTACGACATCCAGGACTTGTTCATTTGTTTTCCGAAGGAAGTGTAGGCAGTAAGAATGGTAGGGGTAGACCAAGGTAATGAATATGACAAGCAGAATAGAGCAGATGTATGATGCGATAGTTACTTCGAAATGAAAAGGTTAGCACAGGATAGGATGGATTGCTGCATCAAACCAGTCTATGGACTGATGACTCAAACAACAACACAATCAAACCTCCAGAATAAAAGCACAAGTAAATAGAACTTAAGACGAGCATACTGTCCACACAGCGCAAGAAAAAAGTCATTTATTAGCTGTAACCTATTTTGACAGCAGCATAGTCCGCAGAAGAGAAAAGATGTAATTCACCTTGCCATCACTAGCCCACACAGAATGCACTGCTATTGCCCTGAGTCAATCTCTGTAGAATTTAGTAGTACAACACGACCGGGAAAATGGTACAAAGTACCGAAGAGATACAGCGTAGATGGAAGACGCACACGTGACACACAAACTGGGAAGAAACTTACTCAACATGGAATGTTCAACTGCCCAAATTAATGTACCACCACAAAATGGGATGTTCAACGGCCAAAGAAATGCGCGGGAGGTGCGGTTCAAATACCGTTATAAATGTAGAGAGGGCCTGCTTCCACAGGTGTACGATACCGCACTTGATCAACAGCAGTGGATAAAGAAAGACTTTCCACGAAATAAAAGTCAGAATAGACTTTTTTTAAATAATGGGACACGTCGTCGTTCATAAAATAACAACCAAACAAATTTCGACGAATAAATATCCATAACCTAATGCGAGAAAAAATATCAAAATATTGCTAAAACTGATTTTATTTAAAGTAAACATCAGAAAACATAATTCACTTTACAGCAAGGCACTTCGAAATATTTCCAGTTTAGCACTGAAGCAATACACTCTTGTCTTGAAACTTGGATGAATCAACTCGAGAACATGATTATTACGAACACAAAATTGCACACACAGAATAGATCTCACACATCCCAGTCAACAATGAAAGGGAGTAAAAGCTGACGAATACAAGAGATTCTTTGCGATGCATAACACTCAAATTTCAAATCACGTGCACAAAGAGAGTTATCAAACAGCACGAGTTTCACGAGCCATTCTCTTGCAAAATAATTGAACTAACAGCCTCTTCCATTCGAAAATGGAAACTTGCAAGCCAAGTGCTTGTAATTAGAAGCTCCTGGGACAATAACTGAAAGTGCGCCAATTTATACTTAATTTCCTTGCATAATACTTCTCTGGCTCTTATAAAATAAAAGAACTTGAGAACGCATAATGGAAATTAAAAGAGTATTCCATACCGAACTTCTAAGAATAACCACCGACAGCAAATGTATTACATATCCACATATATATGCATGCAAAATATAAACAAGTTACAAGAAAAGCTACGCTTACCGCAACAACAAATTCAGTTACGAATCTCGTCCGCCAACAGTTAACAGTTTAACCGAAACAACGTAAAAATGATTGACTATTGCATGCTATGGCGTAGATTATATTACCAAGTAACATAGCAGGGAGAGCACGTTCTATTAGCAAGCTTAACATGTGACTCTTGATAACAGATAACTTACACAGAATGCGCTGACGTAGCAAAGCCCTACGGCAAATTTAACGCAAAATCGAACCGATGTTGGACAAATTTTGTTTTGAGAAATATCAGTTTAAAAAAAAAAGCACGAACCTAAAATGAAGATAGAAAATCCTGGGAAATAATCATTATCTAATAGCTTGTTATCACTACAACGCCTGGTAAACACACAATAACTTGATTCTAGCTTCAGAACTACGAAACAGGTTCCAATAAGGACGTTCCAGGAATCATTAATGAAAAAAAAGGAGTGTGTATGCGAGGATCTTCAAAGGGCAGAAGTATTTTGTCAGTAGTATGTAAAAATTGTTGATTACAAGGATAATGTCCAGATATAGGAGGTGACTAATACTAAAGAAGTATTCAAATTTTCCTATGATAACAATGTCATTTACAGTGAGATACAAAAGTTGAAAACTAGAAAAGCGGCTGGAATTGATAATATTTCTGGGGATATACTAAAGGCAATGGGTTGGGATATAGTCCAATATCTGAAGTACTTATTTGATTACTGTATGCAAGAAGAAACTATACCAAATGAATGGCAATTTGCTATAGTAGCTCCTGTGTATAAAGGAAAGTTTGATAGACATAAAGCTGAAAATTACAGGCCAGTCACTTTGGCATGCATTGCACGTAATCCTTAGGACAGCATTCTTTCTGACTGTATAAGACGTGTTCGCGAAATTAATAACTGGTTTGATTTAAGGCAGTTTGGGTTTATGAAAGGTTATTTCACTGAAGCCCAACTTGTAAGATTCCAGCAAGATATAGCAGATATCCTGGATTCAGGAGGTCAAATGGACTGTATTGCGATTGACATATCTAAAGCATTTGATAGGGTAGATCATGGGAGACTACTGGCAAAAATGAGTTCAATTGGACTAGAAAAAAAGAGTGGCTATATTTTTAGAAAATAGAACTCAGAGAATTAAGGTAGGCGAATATTTACCTGGCCCTGTAATAATTAAGAGGGGGAATTCCTCAAGGAAGTATTATTGGATACTTATGTTTTCTTATATAGGTGTATATACATCAATGATATGTGTAAAGAATTCGAATCAGAGATAAGGCTGTTTGTAGATGATATTATTCTATACAGAGTAATAAATTACAAGATTGTGAGCAACTGCAAAATGATCTCGATAATGTTCTGAGTTGGAAAGTAGGCAATGGTATGATGATAAACGTGGTTAAAAGTCAGGTTGTGATTTTCACAAATAGGAAAATTCCTTACAGTTTTAATTACTGCGTTGATGGGGTGAGAGTTCAATTTGAGGATCATTGTAAGTACCAAGGTGTTAATATAGGTAAGGAAAGATCTTCATTGGGGTGATCACATAAATATGATTGTTAATAAAGGGCACAGATCTCTGCACATGGTTATGAGGTTATTTAGGGATTGTAGTAAGAATGTAAAGGAGAGGGCATATAAGTCTCTGGTATGATTGTTAATAAAGGGTACAGATCTTTGCACATGGTTATGAGGGTGTTCAGGGATTGTAGTAAGAATACAAAGGGGAGGGCATATAAGTCTCTGGTAAGAACCCAACTGGAGTATGGTTCCAGTGTATGGGACACTCACCAGGATTACCTGACTCAAGAACTAGAAAAAATCCAAAGAAATGCAGCTCGATTTGTTCTGGGTGATTTCCGACAAAAGAGTAGCGTTACAAAAATGTTGCAAAATTTGGGCTGCGAAGAGTTGGGAGAAAGTAGACGAGGTGCTCGACTAAGTGGTATGTTCCTAGCTGTCAGTGGAGAGATGGCGTGGAATGACATCAGTAGGCAAATATATTTCTGTGATATCTTTAAAAGGAGGAGAGATCACAATATGAAAATAAAGCTGGAATTCAAGAGGACAAATTGGGGCAAATATTCGTTTATAGTAGGGGAGTTAGGAATGGGAATAACTTACCAAGGGATATGTTCAATAAATTTCCAATTCCTTTGCGATCATTTAAGAAAAGACTATTAAAACAACAGACAGGGACTCTGCTACCTGAGCTACTACCCTACGTGCAGATCAGTAGTGAAATGAATTTGAACTGAGCTGGTTTTATATTTTCAATCTACGTATTTTGAAATCAAAGATTAACCTTTAAATTATGAATTATACTTATGATTAAACACAGGGAGGGATAATTCTTCTACAGGATAAAAACAAATGAACAGGATCTTCTGATCACTTATATAAGTGATGACACACAATGTTTGAGAAAAATGTTCATCATAATTATAGACAAGTGCGGCTTGTTAAGAGATTCAATGGTTCACTGAACACTTACCACTGACAATCTACATATTTTTCTAAGGTTTTAATCAGTTAGGTTATGCCGGTTATTCGGCTTTATTTGCTTAGAGTGCATTGCATAAGGAAGCTCTAGCCTGCCCAGCCGGCTGATTCATTCTGCCGGGTGAACTAACAAAAGGTTCTGAAATAGACTTACGTTGATTACATTTATTGAGAGGTATAGGGAAAGCATGTTTAAAATAAATTGAGAATTAGCCAGAAAAAGAGTTGTATTTTCCTATCTCCCCTTCTCTGTCACACTACCCTTCTCGTTACTCACACTATCGCGCAATATCTTCCTCTATCAAAACCCAGTGGCGTATACTGAGGTCTACCAAGGCTATCAGTGAAACCCAAACCTCAACTGAGAATGATAGAGTTCTAAAGCACATTATAATGTAAGCATCTGACACATTGTTCCATTTACAAAACTTGATGGCAGTGAGAAAAAAACGCCGCACGTATTTCTGAGAGCAAGGCATCGGAGACTCATATTGCAGCCCAGACTCTCGTCCCTCTCCCCTCGATTCGACCCTAGCGACTTGCTGCTGTATATCGGATAGGACCGGGCACCGAGTTGAAAGGTATCCTAGGCATCGGTCCATCAGATCGCCACTGCTAACTATCAACCACGCGTTACGCATCGTACATACTTCCTCACCTCATACTTCTGACTTAATTAAATAGATAATAGAGTGCTGGTATTTCACCCACGTTTACTTCTACATCTTTGTAGGAAGACACTGCAGGGTTCATGTCATAGGAGCAATATAGTTTTCTTTTTATTGGTAGATCTGTTCAAATGAAATGCAGTCTTTCAGGTTTAGTGTTCTCTTTCCTTCGTTGGAATCGAACCCGTTATCATGGATCGGACACCACCACTGATCTCCCGAGGAAGCTAATTAACTAGTGAACGATGGGTACGACAGCTATAAAATTCAACATTTTGATTTAATAGTAATAATACTAATAATAATAATCGTGCATGTCATCTTTATAGGCTTGGTGGCCACTTAATGTGGATAAATTGAATGGGGAAGACGTGGTAAACACCCATTCTCCAAGCCAGGGGAATTAACAGTATGAGGGGTTGATTCCGAAAATTTGGGCCATCGGACCAAAGGCAAACGTTCTATCCATTTAGCCACAAATCCGGACTTTAATTTGCTAAACCTTAGGTCACCATCTCCACTGATCAGATGTTGAGCATTGGCAGTAGCAGAGGCCAGGGCAGTAGCTTGTGCAGCAGCCTGGACCACACAGCACAAAGCAGCTATAGGCTGCAGCTCAAAACGCTGAAGGCTTCACGTTCTCTAAATCAACCAATGAAAAGGGGTAACCAAAGTCTAGTGGTAGCCGACGACTTCATCCTAGCATACGCCACTGTCCAAACCAGCCAAGCGAAAGTAGCTTTCGTCTCTCTTTTATTACCGTAACATTTTAAAACTGGGTGGGGTGTGGATTGGTCAATATACTGTACAGAGCTCAGGAGAATATTCGTAAAAATTTCAGCGGCGTGAGGTGGGAAATAGAATGCGTTAAGGTGTTGCAGAGGGGCAGAAGACCTGCTATTGGCACGCGGTGAGCAGTATATCATACCGGCCTCGACGAAAACATGGAGTGATTTGAGCTAGTTGTCGGATTTAGCGTCTCAGTGCGGGCCTAGACACGTAGGTTTCCCATTTTCGCTACTTAGGCGGCCGGCATAAACAACAGCACATAAACATGGTGAACTACTGTTCGTGGCTTGTCTGTGGCCCTAACCACTTGGAAAACTTATCCTGACACGACAGTCCCAACAAGTTTACGACCCAACAAACACCTTCGGGTGTTGGAGTACCCCCCCCCCCCCAATCTCACCCCCAACTTATTTTGCCCATCGCGCATTATTCATACTGCATTTCTGTTGGCACACCACGACCGAACCACTGACTGCGTGTCCCTCCCTATGCTAGGGTGGGAGGCCTAGAATTGTACTATTATTAGCATCCATCTTCGGATCCACATTTTTACACTTCTATTGTTATTATTATCACTTTCAGGCCAACATGCCGAGATACGGCCCAGTTCAGATTCCCGAAGTAGAATCTGTGCCTCCGCACACCACACCACCAGACCCTGAGACTAAAGCGTAAGTGTACACCTGCACCCAGTAAAGTCCCCCTTCCCCGCCCCCGATGATTCAGAAAAGGGAACTAATCACTAATCAGAGAAGTTCCCGTAACATAATACTAGACAGCAAAGACGACGCCTTAGCCCCCAACTTCTAACAAAGCCCGAGCATTGGTTCTCACAAACCAATATGACATATTTAATAACATCCCTACTAACCCAACCGCTGCCTCAAGACAGGAGACTAATCCAAGGCAAGAGCCCAAATCTGCCGTCGCCAATTCTCAAGCCGAGCCGTCTCTAAAGCCTACCCCTTCCACCAGCCAACGAGGAGCACCCGAGGAGCAAACCATGACCTTTAGGAAGCGCCTTAACATCTCTCCCGTCTATATTCGGGAGATTAGGGATATCAACCAACTCATTGCTCTGCTCAGGGAAAACGGGTTTACTTACAGTATGAAAGTACTCTTTCACGGAGTAAGAGTATAAATTAAGTCCATTGAAGACTACGAGACGCTGAAGGGACTCTTCGCTCAACTTAAGGGACAAGTTCATACCCGCTCACTCTAGAATAAGAGGTAGAAACAAGTTTTCGTCCGCGATTGCACACCTCGCAAGACAAAGAGACTATCAAGGAAGAAGTCGAGGCCATAGGTTTCTAGATTGTAGCCATGGCCCAGCTTACCTCACCCCGCAGCAGAAGGAGGCTACCTATGTTCCTTGTCACCAGTTCCGCGGTGGAACAGCTGCACAACCATGACTGGAGATATCCGGCTTGCCCGACACTGGGACAGGAACCACCTCACTACGCACAGCCCTGACCGCACACCCTCAACTCTCACAATCCGAACATGAGGCCAGACACACTGGATATTGTTATTTCTAGCAGATTCATCCAGTACCTAGAGCTCCGAATCCATGACCTTTACGACTTCGACCATATGCCTGTACTTATGGCAGTAGACTGCCCACCTGAATTTACTCGACACATATTCCCATCTACAACCGTAAAATCAATCGAAACCGGGCGAGTTGGCCGTGCGGCTGTATTTTCCAGAAAATGTCATTATTTGTTTGAAATTCATTTTTCATCTTCAGATTAGCTGAAAATTATATATGTTAAATAATGAAAGAACTGAGGGTGAAACATAATATACCGTACCAAAACAAACAAATTACGACAAAATTATTTCAACATTTTGGAATATATTGACACCGAAGATATAAGAACATAAAACACAATTCGTTCATCTCGGACAATATTATAAGTTTTTTATGATTCCATAAAGTAATGGTAAGTTTTGAGGATACAAAGCCCTAGGTGGTCATGGTTCGGACTACACGTAAGACTACAGGTCCCGTGGCTGTGATCATTCGTGAAATGAACAGGTGATTTCTCCCGTTTTGTTAATATTGTAATTGTTTCTCATTTCCTCATACTTGGGAGAGATGTCCTTCCAATTGAACAACTGTTCTGTTCCCATTTCTGTTACCGAGTAAGGAGGGTCAAATACCTTTTTCAGCTGTCAAGTCTGAAATACAGTACAATCAGAACAAGTCTGCTCTTAAGCCGGGATCAGTGGCGTAGCCGGTTGAGGCAATGGCCTTCTGAACCCATATTGAAAGATTCGATATTGGCTCAGTCCGGTGGTATATGAAGGTGCTCAAATACGTCAGCTTCGAGTCGGTAGATTCATTGAGTCTAGCTTAATCCAGCAAGGATGTCAAACGTGTCGTGCGGTGTGTGCCGGCTGAGTGGCGGGGTGAAAGATTGGGGGAGCGGTCGGGTCAAGTGGAGTGTGTGAAGGAAGTTCGGAAGATGATCGGTATTGATCAGTACAGTGTGACCGACTCGTTGGCTGAACGGTCAGCGTACTGGCCTTCGGTTCAGAGGGTCCCGGGTTCGATTTCCGGCCGGGTTGGGGATTTTAACCTTAATTGGTTAATTCCAATGGCACGGGGGCTCGGTGTATGTGTTGTCTTCATCATCATTTCATCCTCATCACGACGCGCAGGTCGCCTACGGGAGTCAACTCGACAGACCTGCACCTGGCGAGCCGAACATGTCTTCGGACACTCCCGGCACTAAAAGCCATACGCCATTTCATTTCTGTACAGTGTCACTATCGGGAGATGGCAGGGAAGAATGAGGAAGGGAACGAATAATAAAAAAGGATGTAAGGTAGAGATGGCAGTGAAGGAAAAGATGCTTCTTGCGGCAGTGGTGGTTACTGCGCTGCTGGTTATTGGAGGGGTGGAGGTAAATCCGGGCCCACAGAGTAGTAGCAACATGAGTTGGGAAGACATTGAAATTATAAGGAAATGTGGTAAAGCAGGCAGTGAAGGAGTTATGCCCGTTTGAGCAGCAAAAGAAGTTGCTACAGGAGCAAATCCAGGAGCACGAAAAGACGAGGCAATGGATCCAGGAATACAGGAGAGATACTAAGGCAAAGATGGAGGACAGCGAAAGAGGACTGGTGTCACTAAAGGAAAGAATAAAAAGTATGGAAGAGGAGGTGGTAAATTTGAAGAAAGAAATAGCAGTCTGCAATCGGGCCCGCAAGGAGAAATCCATATTTATGTATGAGGTGGAGGAAGACAAGGCAGAAACGAAAGTAGATATTATCTACAAAGTGGTGGATGCCATTCATCAGAAAATGAAAATCAACTTCAGTGAGGTCGACATAGACAGTGTGGAGAGGGTAGGCAAGGTGAGAGGGCGCAGACCCATAAAAGTGTTGCTGTTATTTTCATTGATGGCAGATATAGTGATAAGGAACGCTGGTAATCTACGGAGTGAGAAAATTGGGATTAAGAGTGATTTAGAAGGAGAGGAGATTATGAATTTCAAAATTCTGAAGAAACATTTAGTGAGGGCAAAACTGCGGGGGTTAAGAGCGTGTATTAGGGGCCAGATGCTGGTGGTGAGCCACGGAAATTGGTCCCGAAATTGGCCAGTGACAAATCTGAAAGCATTGGAACAGAGCTTGCAGCAAGTAGAAATTAGCAGGGCAGAGGAAGGTGCGCATACTATCTTCGAAGCGATGATAGGAGCCAGGGAAGCAGCAAATGAGATGAGGAGGGAGACCAGGGCAATAGTTAAGAAGCTGAGGATGGAGGACAGGGTGAGAGAAGAAAGGAAGATACAGGGAGTGAATGTGGGGGACACAAGAAATGGCAAGTGCCCATAAACGAAGTGAAAATACTGCTTTGAGAGATGAAGCAGAAGCAAGAGGTGCCTTAGTTCAAGGGAGAAGCTTGAGCCTAAAGGAATTGTGGGGTAAGAAGTGTAAATCGGACGAAGGCATAGTGACAAGAGTTAAAAATACAAGCAGCAGTAGTAAGTAAATTGTTTAGGTACATGAGAATAGTGGAGTGTGTGTGCTATTTGTAGTTGAGATAAGAGTGATTAAATAGTTAAACTGGCAGGTGGTGAAGTGTGTATATTAATTGCTGTCATTGTATTTGAAATGTATAGTGAGCTTTTTTGGTGTCAAACGTATCGAAAATGCAATAGAGTGATCAGAGTTACTATGATTGAAGAAGTGGAGAGGTAGTGAATTTTGATGGTATTGGAAGGCTGTAATTAAGATTGAGGTGGGTATTTGGTTAGTAAGTAAGGAAGAGAGTGATTGTAGAAAATGGGTAGGTGATAAGGTTAAAGGTTAATGGTAAAATGTGATGGCATAACTTAATATAGTGAGATAGTAAAATGTAGTGGCATAATTTAATATGGTGAGAGGCTTATGTGACTATAGTTGAGATATTATTGTTGGTGAATACATGTGGTTTCAAGATGATTGTGATTCAATGATACGATGGTATGTTTGGTGAGTTTGTAAATAATAACGAGGTTTCGCGATTAACTTAATGTGTGGAGATGGCTTGTACATGATCTTACGGACTAAGTCAATTGTTAGTCAATTAGGTAGTAGAGTGGCTGTAAAAATTCTGATGAGATAAGGCTGGCGGATGAAAAGGGAGATATTGATGTATGGTTGGTAAAGTATGAAATGGCAAGTGAGGTGGTTTAATTTATTGTGGTGAGTGGTTTGAAATTTTGAAAGAGAATAAATATGGTTGAGATTGAGGACCAAATAGATATGTGGTGAAAGAATAAGACCAGGTGGTATATGTTGAGATGGAGATTGACTGTGACTCAGTGATACGATTGTATATTTGATGAGTCTGTAAATAATAGTGAGGTATCATGAGTATGTGTTTATGATTAGTATATGGTATGTAAATTATGAGAAGTGGTTGATGGATATAATGGTATTGGAGGAAGAAAGTCAATTGGGTGAAGATGATAGTATTGTGTGAAGGCTGCCGAGAGTGATTATGTGTATACGGTATATAAATTATGAGATGCGGTTGATGAACAATACTGTGCTGGAGGGAGGAAATTAAAGTGTGGAGATTGCTGGTACATGATATTATTGTGTATTGTTACCAAGGAAGGCAACAGAATGATTGTAAAATTGTGAGGAGATAAGGTTGGCGAATGAAAAGGGAGAAAGAGATGTATGGTTGGAGATGTATGGAATGGTAAGTGTGATGGTTTAATTTAATGTGGAGACTGGCCTGAAATTTTGAATGAAACGAAGTTTGGTTGAGATTGAGGATGTAATTGATATGTGGTGAAAAAATAAGACTAGGTGGTATAATCTGTGGTGGAGGTTTGATTGTGAATCAGTGACACAATGGTATGTTTGGTGAGCATGTAAATAATAGCGAGGTATCATGATTATGTTCGGTTGGTAAATCAAAATACTTGGAGCTGTAGCTGGATAATGGAGTTTAACAGTGGACACTAGTAATGAAACGTAAGGGGAATAATTGCACACCGGCACGACAGTGGATGTAACTCGAAAGCTGGGTTTGCAACTTAAGTAGAGCAGAAGAGAGGTCAGTGTTCGAGATGGACTGTGCTGATTTGCGAGCACAGCCGGGAGTGATATGCAGTTTGTTTAAACCACAGATGCCGTCTGCCGATATTATTGAATTCTACACAGCAAATAAGTTATTATTTTAGGTTCTTATTATCATACTGCCTGCTGCCATAGACAATATACCACCAATGAGGGTTGATCCTGGGTCATACGACAGTGATTATTTTGCCGCATTGACATTTTATTATTATTATTATTATTATTATTATTATTATTATTATTATTATTATTATTATTATTATTATTATTATTATTATTATTATTATTATTATTATTATTATATAATTCGCTGGGGCCATCAAGGACCATGTTAAGTCTTGTTGCATTTGACACTGAACTTGGCCTTCTTTAGAGCCCAAATTTCCCTCATTCTTTGTGAGTGGCCCTGCATACGCTCCTCTGTCCAAGGGGCACCGTGTCTTCTCTTCGGTTGCTCGTCTCGGTTTAGCCCGTTCGTCAATATTTTCTTGCGGAAGAGATCTCTGTTAAGGGCGTCTTCAGCTGAGATATGCAGCATTTGCAGATCTTCTTTGGTATTTCTAAACCAGGGAATTGTGGTTTTGGGGTTTGAATAAAAAAGTGAAAGATTTCTTTAGTTAACTTTCTTCCGTCCATTCTTTTAGATGACCGTAAAATCGTGCCCGTCTTTTTCTGAATGTGTCGGAAATTTTCTCTATTTTGCTGTAGACTTCCTTGTTGGATCTCTTTTGATGGATTCCATTTCTGTACTTTGATCCCAAGATTCCTGTCCCAATTTTGCGTTCTCTTTTCTCCAGTTCTTCAAGGAGTCCTTTGTTGGCATTTAGAGACAAGGTTTCGGCTGCATATAGAACTATTGGCTTCAGAACTGTTTCATAGTGACGTATCTAGGTGTTTTGCGAAAGGCATTTTTTGTTGTAGATTGTGCGGGATGTTTGGTAGGCTATTTCCAATTTGCGTACTCGCTCCTGAAGTGCTTCCTTGTCCAGTCCATTTTTCATGATGATATCACCCAGGTATTTGAATTTGTCTACTCGGGTGATGTCCCCGTATTTTGTATGTAGTTTTGGTGGAGCCTCTTTGATGTTAGTCATTACTTCTGTTTTCTCAAACAATATCAGCAAACCAGTTTGTTCGGCAATTTCCTTTAAAATTTCAACTTGAGCTCTAGCGGTTTCTATGTCGTTTGAGAGAACAGCAATATCATCGGCAAATGCTAAGCAGTCTGTTGCGATCCCCTTGGATTTGGTTCCTATTCTCAATGGACTGTAGTTGGTTTCCTGTAATCTCACCCGCCAGGTTCTGATGATCTTTTCAAGAACACAGTTGAAGAGTATCGGGGATAGCCCATCACCTTGTCAGACTCCTGTTTTGATGTCAAAGGAATGCGAGAGACATGCGTGGAACTTCACCTTTGATTTTGTAACGGTCAGGGTGGCTCTAATTAATGCCAGCACTTTCAAATCAACTCCAAATTCATTTAAGATATTTAGCAGGACTTCCCGGTCAATGGAGTCGTACGCTTTCTTAAAGTCCACAAAGACAGACACATACTGCTTGGACCTTAGTGTACAATATCTGATGATCGTTTTGAGATTTTGGATCTGTTCAGCTGTTGAGCGACCTTTTCTGCACCCTCCTTGGTATTCACCTATTTGATGTTCGACTTGTGCTTCCAAACGCTCCAGGATGGCAAGTGATAGAATTTTGTAAGTCACGGGTAGCAAAGATATTCCTCTGTAGTCGTTGATGTTCTTCATGCTGCCCTTTTTGTGTAATGGATGGATCAAAGCTGTTTTCCAATCTTCGGGTAAGGTCTCCTTGTTCCAAATTTCTTCTATTTGCTTTTGCAAGATATCAAGTGAATCTTCTGGGGCATATTTCCATAGTTCTGCTACTACTGAGTCTTCCCCCGGCGCTTTGCTATTTTTGAGACGGGCAATGGGGCGCTTGATTTCATCTCTGTCGGGTGGTCTGGAATCTGGGTATCTGAGTAAGGGTTCCTTGGTCTCAATGTCGCTTTGCGGTTTAGAGCAGTTAAGTAAATTCTTGAAGTAATCTGCCAGAATGATACAATTTTCTTCATTTGACGTCGCCAGTGTGCCGTCCTTTCGCTCAAAGCATAGAGATGGTGGTTTATAGCCAGTGAGTTTGCGTTTGAAGGCTCTGTAGTACTCTCTGCTTTCATTCTTCCTAAAGTTTTGTTCTATCTTTTCAATGAGAGATTTTTCGTATTTACGTTTCTCAGTTCTGAACACCCTAGCTGCTTGGGCACGTTGGGTTTTGTAGGTTTTCTAATCATTTTCTGATTTCGTAGAGTAGTACTGTTTCCACGCATTGAGTCTTTCTTGGGGGACTGATTCGCAGGTACCATTCCACCAGGCATGCTTTTTGCTTCTCTTGATTTCTGCAACGTCTTTAGCGGCCTCAACAAGGAGACTTCTGGCGTTGTTAAAGTCACAGTCATTTGGTCTAGCCTTCTCCTGGAACTCCTCGACCCTTTGCCGAAGTTTATCATTGTCAAAGCGTGTGATCTGTTTGGTTGTCTTCCTTGTGTTTGCGGGAACTGGTTTGGATTTGATAAGAGACATATAATGATCTGAGGCCACATTGATGCCTTTCTTTACCTTGACATTCATAATCTCAGGGCTGTTTCTCTTGGAGATTGCAACATGATCAATTTGGAACTCTCCGAGAGCTTGGACGTGAGAAGGCCAAGTCATTTGCTTTCTGGGTAGATGGCGAAAGTGGGTCGACATGACCTGCAGATTGTGATTTTCGCAAATGGACACCAGTCTTTTGCCGTTGGGATTGGCCTTTTGTGAGCAGGGTAATTTCCTATAACTTTCTTGTACTTCTGTTCACGACCTACTTGGGCATTGAAGTCACCTAAAAGAAGCTTGACATGGTGTTTGGGGATTTTGATTAATTTTTCATGCAGTAGGTCCCAGAAATTATCAACTTCGTCTGGATCAGACTTGTTCTTATCGTTTGTAGGAGCATGTGCGTTAACTAGGGCGTAGGTTTTGTTCGCGCATTTCATTGTGAGTATAGACAATCTGTCATTCACAGGTTCGAAATTTGCAACCGATTTAAGGATCTTGGTTCTAACAGCATACGCGGTTCCAAGCATCACAGCTCCATTGAGGATTCCTCTTTGCGCTTTGCTCTTGAATCGGTAGCCTTCGGATTCAAAAATCTCTTCATCTGGGTACCTTGTTTCCTGTAGGGCCATTATGGATATCTGATTTTCGTGAAGAGCTTTGGTGAGGGTTTTCAGCTTGCCAGTTTGTGTAAGTAAATTTATGTTGAAAGTTGCTAGAAAGGTTTTAGATTTTGGCCTGAGTTTTTGACTCTTCGGGGTACACCGAGACGCTCCGACTCGTCTCTTGCATGATGTCGAGTCTCCCCCAGAATCCGAACGAGACTCGTGCGCCGTGGCGTTCCCGATGAGGGATTTATCCGAAGATTTACCCCCTGGGGTATGTTTCTCGAAATGTTGTGCCATCATGCTTTTTGACTTGACTTTGTTTTGGACGGGTACCCATCCTTTTACAACTAGGGTTGTTAGCCCTAGAGGTTGCCTCAAGATGTTTTGTGGCTTCTGGTCATTTACCAGTCTTCGCCGTACCCTGGCAAGGGACCATTTTTTCTTTCACGGTGGTATTTTATTTCCCTACTACCCTCTGACTCTGCTGGCGGCAGAGCCAGCGAGCTTCCTCAGTTCCCATGGGACGCGCCCGATGGAGGTAACCGGTAAATCCCCACACGGGTATTATTATTATTATTATTATTATTATTATTATTATTTCTAATTTTGTTATTATGTTCGCCTATCTGGTGACATTCTTTTCCTTTCCTTTTTGTCAGCTGGTTTAGGTCAGACTTGTTATTTTTCTCCATTAATGAACCATATAAGTATAATGTAGGTCTGGAGGAAAAATAAAGAATCAATCAATTGAGTAGGTAGATTCACTGGCACGTAAAATAATTCTGCGGGACTAAATTCTAGCACATAGGCGTCTCGGAAAACCGTAAAAAATAGCTAATGGGGCGTAAAACAAATAGCATTATTAATTTGCCCTTAAGATTTGGATGTGGATATGATATAGAGCAAGGTGAGAAATCAGAAATAAATTGGGAGGGTTGATCATAGTGCTTAAATACTAGTGTTTATTTCAGGCAGTACCCGGCGTGGAAGGGGGTATATTATTATTCAGTAAGTAAATTACCCCTTCCGCCAGAAAAATGTAAATCTTAAGTAATTTTGTTTGAATTCTGTTGTTATAACAAGAATGACAAACATTGCAAAGTTATGCCTTGTAGGGAATTACATTCTTTCCGTTAGTCACTACACAGTTCCATAAAAATATTAGTAACCAGTAGACACTTCGAACTAGGCGCAACTTCACTGAACATCTAGCGTATTCGATGGAAAAAGTCTATGCGAATCTCAGGAGACTAGGCACACCTCTCTCTCTACCTAGGGCACGGATGGTGGCAGGCCTTAAAAGTTTCCATGTTCGCCAACGTACGTAACATACAAACAATTTTTTTCAGAAAACTTGTCCGTAGTCTCATCCACGAAAAATGAAAAAAACAGACACTTCGGTAAAATTCACTAATTTTAAACGTAATTGTTTCACAATAAAATTGGTCATTGCTGCAGCAGTCTGTCTGTATTAATATGTGTTCCCCTGTCTAAGCCATGTTCGATCTGTTTATTTATAAGCTCCGAGTATCAGGGAAATTCCACTCTCCTTTTTCTGCTGCATAAACTGACCATACTATTTTTACAGTTAAGTCTATTTTTCTTTCGACTGTTCATGAACAATTCACGAGCACTCTCTGCACACGCTTCCAGAGCCAATTTTTTACACATTTCATTCTGCTTAGCACAGTGAGTATGAACTACGCTTTTATTGTTTGTAAACAGCGTTCAGACTATTCTTTTTATTTTTCCTCCTTACAAACTCTTTCGCCCAAGATAAATAACTACATGAAGTTACTACCATTTTGCACACGTGTTGTAAATGTTTAACACACACTACACATCATTACTTTGTAGTCTTTTCTCATTGGTAGTAAACAGCAATCAGGCTCTATTTTTCTGCCAAAACGTCGAAAATATCTACGGTAAAAAACTTTAACTTCAGTAATATGTTTGTTCAACATTTTCGTCGTTATTTTCTAATGAAATAATCCCCACGAGCAATTTTAGTGGGGAGGAACCTTTGAGATAAAATCGACTGTGTGGGCAGCACCCCGCACAGTTCTTTATATCTCTACAGATATTCGGCGATAACAGTCTACGGACACGCCGATAGGCCGATGCCTGCAAGAACGTACGATACTTCCCGTACGAAACCTGATCAACAGTAAAACAACTTCATGGAAACCCATATTTGTTCTAATACTTCTGTTAATTTAATATGACGATTATTCATAACTTAATCAGTACGAAACAAACATCTTAGTCGCAGTGCACTCTATAGATACCGTGTTCTGTTCCGGTGAGTGAACCAACAAACCTCCTTACAGAAACTCATTCTCCTTTTAATCCAATCGGCGGTTGTAGAGTAGACCATAGGAGTATTCGTTATGGCTGGGGATAGGTCAGCGTGGTTTCTAAGCCACAAGATGGCGGCGCAGCGCCCGTCGCGTCTGGGACAACTCCCACTTCCCCTTTCCGCCTGGTAAACGTGCTACAGCTCTATGGCGGATTAATCACAGTTTTATGGCCGACTGACAATCCGATAGTCCTAGTTTTACGATCGGTTGCCCTTCCTCGTTTGATTACAATAACAGTGCCAAGTTGTATATTGGGATGCACTTCCCTGTTTAAGTTTATGGATGATGCTTAGTTGTACAAAGTGTTCTCCTTTTCTAAACGGGTTTATGGATACTGATTAGTTTGACGGTTGGCTGCCGAACTCTGTTTGTGTTTATAAAGAAACATATGTAAAAAAAGCGAAGAAGAAAACTTTAAGACGCACTGTTTCCGAAATATTTACTGTTTATCCAACCCCTAACACAAAAATATTTATGGCTGTTAAAGCCGTTTAACGTACAAACATGATACCTTCACCTAAAAATTAGTCTCGCTGAGCTATTTCAGGTGAGGGATTCCGAGGCGGTGAAAACCGCTTAATTGAAAAATTACTTCAAAACGCAATAATTGGTAGGTTTAAGCATAAAAATCGTATTTAGAACCGAAATTTGATGAGTTTTAGCGACAGTACATTTCTTAACCCTTAATACGAAATTATTCATAGCTCCTAAACCATTTAAATTACGTACTTGTTTCTTTTACCTAAAATAAAGTCTCAAGGAGCTCTTTCAAGCGAGAGGGTGAGAGAGGATGTGATCGGATGAAAGCCATTTAATTGAAAAGAAGTAATTCAAAACGTAGGAATTGGTATGTATAAGCAATATAGTCGTATTTAGAACCAAAATGAGATGATTTCTAGCAATAGTAATTATATTTCTCCACCCCTAGCACAAAAATATTTATAGCTCTCAAACCGTTTAACGTGAAAACATTAAACTTTTACCTGAAATTAAGTTTCGAGGAGCTCTTTCTGACGATGACTGAGAGGGCGTGCGGACGGGGTGAAAACTGTTTAGAACCGAAATTTGAAGATTTTAGCGAGTGTACATTTTCAGCCCCTAAAAACTATTTGTAGCCCTTAAACCGTTTGACTTACGTACTCGATTCTTTTACGGAAAATTTTGTCCTAGGGAACAGTTCCACGTGAGAGTGTGAAAGGTAATGCGAGGGGTGAAAACATTCATTTTAAAATTTGCGTAAAATATGATATGGTTAAAACAGCAGAATATTAGTAGTATGTGCAAGGCCGGTTCTGGACCATGGCGTCAGCATTTTTCTGCTGAGTCAGCACCCGAAGTCATTGATCTCGGCCAAGGTCATTGACCCCATGACATCATGACAACGTGACTGCCACGTGCTGTTGTTTGTAAACAAAGCCACGTGCTGTTGTTTGTAAACAAAGCCACGTGCTGTCTGACAGCTGTCATCTTGACGGACACTAACCTCACTTTTACGGACAAAAGAACATCGCTAACCTCACTGATGCCATATTGACAGGGCCTAACCTCACTGCTGCCACCTTAACCACGTGGAGGGAGCGGAATTTAAAATCCACGTGCTTTTGACAGCTGTCAAGATGACAGGTCCTAACCACGTGGGCGCGAATTTTGAACGAGTGAACGTTGCTAACCTCAGTGCTACAATCTTAACAGGGCCTAACTTCACTGCTGCCATCTTAACCCGTTCGGTGGGCGATGCGGCGAGGTCCGCGGCTACAAGTCGCTTGCTCGTTGTGGAACTCTGATATATCCGCCTATTCAAATTATTTTTTTCTCAGTTGCCTGCCTACTGAGGTCTATTTTCTTTTCAGCAGCGTATTCTGGATGAGTCTGCACTCTAATGTGAATTTTTTAAACTATGTTCTCCCAATACCAATGTGTCATCCATGAGTTGCAAAATAAAAAATGCAGCTTACATCCGGGCAAGGACAACCTAAGGCCTAATAGCTTCGCGCTGAAGCTTTAGCTCATCGCCTAATCGTCCCTTGGATGTAATAATACTGCTGGAGAATGTATTACTAGAGATTATGATACTGAATAGACCTCTTTCATGATATTTAGCATTGTGACCTGATTTATTATCCCCAGTCTTGAGTTCTTCCTTATCGACTCGAGTGTGTGTTCGCGATTTACACAACATTTATTATCGTACGCATCCGTAATACAGGCTCATTTCATGTTTTCCATCCAAACTGCAGAGACCAGTGTTCTATTCGATCCTCTTTCTAACATTTATTCCGCTAAAATATCTATAACGAATTACGGGCCCCCACCGTAAGAGGAAGATGATTTACGGTTCATGATAAACTAAATGTTGGTTTTAGTGGGGAAAATAGTGATATTAGTGAAGTAATTTCTTCCGAAGGGGAATTCGTAAGTGACACGAACTTACCTGGAATATGATCTGAGAATGATGGTATCTCTCTTTTGTATTACAGGTTCAACTTTATGCAGTAATTCATTAAATGTTACATCTGGCATTCGCATGGTTAACAGATAAATTATGTTATTCACCTTACGTCCCAGCAACAGCATTTGCGGTTTCGGGAGAGCCGAGGTGCCGGAGTTTTGTCCTGCAGGAGTTTTTTACGTGCCAGTAAATATACAGGCACCAGGTCTGACGTATTTGGGAACCTTCAAATGCCACCGTACTGTCCCGCAAGAGTTTTTTACGTGCCAGTAAATCTACCGTCAAGAGGCTGACGTATTTAAGCACCTTCAAATACCACCGGACTGTCCCGAAGGAGATTTTTACGTTCCAGTAAATCTACCGACACGAGACTGACGTATTTGAGCACCTTCAAATGCCAGAGGACTGAGCCAGGATCGAACCTGCCAAGTTGGGTTCAGAAGGCCAGCGCTCTACTGTCTGAGCTGTTCAGCCCAGCTATTAACAAATATTCCTGTCGATCCTTCTCGGATAATTATTTAAAAAGAATTCTACTTGTTCCGACATAATTCCTTCTGGTTATCCGTTTTCACTCTTTAATTTCGGTCACCTAATGCTCAATTTCCTCTAAAATGTCATCTAACACGCAACAAAAAACGTCACTAACAAGTTGTACTCGGTGTTGATGGCCTTTCATCTTATCTCTGGTCTGGTTGTCGACGCACGAACGACTGAATCAAGTGACTTGAGTGACAAATTGCCATTGGTCACTGGACTAAACGCTGTCTTACGTGTAAAAGAGCCTACATGAGTTAAGAAGTAACTTACCACTTACTACTGTACTAAACACTGTCTACGTGTAAACCGACCATTGTGAGACAGCTTAAGAGTGCTTGCGCATTATGGCGGCTATACACAGGCTCTTATAGAGAAAGCTGGTCCAGGGGCCTACTGCGCAATATAGCGGCTATACACAGGCTTATATGGATAATGCTAGCTTAGAGGCCACTGCGCAAATAGCGTCTATACATAGGCTCTTATGGGGGCGATTGTACAAAATGGCGGCTGTAAATGGGCTCTTATGAGAACGCCTTGTGTTATTATAATTACATAGGTTGCATTTAAGCCACTAGCAGTCGAATAAATTATCGGACAAACATATAATTTGAAATTTTGGCTCGGAAATATACTATTTGAATCCATTGACATGGGTTATAAACATGTAGTTCATGCGAAAAGTTAAATTAAACGGAACGCCTAGTGGTATAAGGAATACATTGGTTACATTTAAGCCCCTAGCAGTAGAATAGGGGCTGTCTGGCCGAGGCGGTAAAGGCGTGCCAGGTTCGCCCGGAAGGACGTGGGTTCGAATCCTCGTCAGGAAGTCGTAAAATGTAAGAAATGAGATTTCCACTTCCGGAGGTGCATATGGCCCTGAGGTTAACTCAGCCTACACCAGAAATGAGTACCAGGTTAATTCCTGGGGGAAAGGCGGCCGGGCGTAGAGCTAACCATTCTACCCCATCACGTGCCGAGGTTAACAATGGTGGAAGTCTTTAACTTCCACTTCTCCAAGGGCCTTCGTGGCCTGTACGGAGGTCACTTTGCTTTGCTAAATAAATTATCGGATAAACATGTAACTTGAAATCTCGGTTCGGAAATATACTATTTGAATCTGTTAGAATGGGTTATAAGCATGTAGCTCATGCGTAAAGTGAAATAAACCGTTCACGTAGCAAAATATGAAATACATTGCTTACATTTAAGCCTCTAGCAGTCGAACGAATTATCGCATAAACATGTAACATGAAATATCGATTCGGAAACATATTATTTCAAACTGTTGCTATAAGTTATAAGCTTGTAGCTCATGCAGGCGCGAAATTAAACAGAACGCCCAGTGCTACATGAAATACATTGGTTATATTTAAGCCCCTAGCAGTCGAACAAATTATCGGATAAACATGTAACTTGAAATTTTAGTTCGGAAATATATTATTTGAATCTGCTGACATGGGTTACAAGCATGTAGCTTAGGCGGAAAGTGAAATTAAACAGAACGCCTAGTGCTATAAGTAATACATTGGTTACATTTAATCCCTTAGCAGTCGAACAAATTATCGGATAAACATGTAACTTGAAATTTAGGTTCGGAAATATACTATTTGAATCTGTTGACATGGGTTATATGTATCTAGCTCATGCGGAACGTGAATTAAGAAATGCATTGCTTACATTTAAGCCCCGGTGCTATTGTTCTGTTTTTAACTTGCAGTGATGACATTATCATGGTTATGCATGTTTAGACTTGTTCGTTATCAAGGTCACTTACTCAAGCCTTAATAGATGGAATGAGTCGGTGTAAGGAGGCAAAGGAATGAAATAAGTACAACATTTTGAATGCAACGAAATATTTATTGTGTAATGATTTACAAAATTAAAATAATCTTATACAAGAGTCTTGGTTTGCTGCCGACAAGGTTGATAAGCTCTTTAACAGCTTTCTGCTTAGGGGTAGCATGCTTCCGAAATTGTAATGCCTCCTGCAACATTCACATTAAACAAAACATTTAGTGTTTATGAAATATATTATGCTATATGTGTTATGGTTTGCAAAGAAAATAATGCAGTTCTTACCTTGTTGTTATTTATGTGGTTTGTTCCTCTTCTGAATTATCTTAAAAATGTACTGAAATGAATGGAAAAAATGTATCTATACACTGTCGGTGTTCAATCCTCGAATTTGATCCATCCCAATCATCATCACCATTTTGTCCTCGATGCTTGTAATGATGTTGACAGTTTCTGCATAAAGCTACATCGATTGACATCTTACTACGGAGAGGAATGATGTCCCGAAAATCATTTATGAAAGGAGCAGCGTACGTAGATAAAAATCCTCGTGGTAAACATTGAATCAGATGTTTCGGCATCTGAGATAAGGTTCCATGTTTATAGAACATCTTAATTGCCTTACTTACTTGTGTGAGATAAATAAGATGTTGCGTATTAGCATGAAAACAGCATGCGTATTAACAGTTTTGTTTGTTATTAAGACGGTCTGTAACCGTGTAGACATTTTCTTCTTTCTGTTCCATAGCGTACGATGTCGACGCACACACTAATGTTTATAAGAAAGGACTATTCCGTAGGAGGAGGGATTGAGCTAATCTCAGTAATTGCGAGGAGGAGGAACGTAGCTGACGTGTGAGGCGGAGGAGAAGGAAGACGTCTATGTCCGGTCGGAGGAGGAGGAGGAAGAGGAGGAGGAGGAGGAGGAAGCTGTTATCTTAACAGCTGTTACATTTAAAAAATAGTGTCGGGAAGGGAGTATAATACACAATAATACGCTCACGGCGTAATTCGTCTCCTATTTCTTGAATCTCTCGCACATACATTGTGTATCCAACATCTTGATAAGCTCATAGGAGTTGTAATCGTTCAACGAGTAAGTTAACGTCTTTACAGTATCTTAAATCTGCATAGGGGAACGGAGTTTTGCTAATACGTATAGACAGTTGATGAAAACGGAAGAAATTGTTTTGATGCGGTATGTGCTTCTAAAATGTTCATCCGCAGATAAGTACTTGGGAACGGCGTTTTGCTAATACGTGTAGACAGTTGATGAAAACGGAAGAACTTGTTTTGATGCGGTATGTGCTTCTGCAATGTCATCCGCAGATAAATACTTAACACGGTTTGATTAAAAAGAAGTGGTTAAACCTTCTTTTTTCTTCTACTGCTGAATCTTGCTTCTCTTTTTGAGATGTTTACACAGCTACAGATCATGTTGTTGGCTTAGAAAGTAAAGTAGAATGATAAAGCTCTGATTAAAAACAAACGTCGTGTTCTCCTTTTTCTTCCGTATGCATCTCCTCTTTATTTGGTGACGTGAGCTTTGTAACGGAACATGTAGTAAGCTGAGACGATGTTATATTGTTTCGATTACGCCACTTTATATCAGCTTTCTATGCCTTCTACTGGTAAATTATTTAAACAAATGTGACATGTGATTAGAATTTACATGTAGTGTGAGATTATCACGTCTGTTGATTATAGCTGTTCATTGTTTGCATGCATATATTTCGAAGTTATGCCTTAAGCTTTATGGCGTGAAGATTGTCAAGTCTTGAAAAACTCACACTACAAAGATCACACACAATTATAATAGATGTTTTACAAGTGGATATGATGTATAGTTATACACTGCAACCGGCAAATAACAACTGCCTATCTGTAAATCTGCATCTAATATGGAGGAAGAGGAGGAGGAACTATGCCCTGTTAGAGGAGGAGCCGGAGGAGGAGGAGCAGGAAGCTGCTATTTTTAGAGCTGTTCAAGGTACATTCTCCTACTCTCGGTTTTCCAAGCAAACGCTGGGAAGTACCTTAACTATGGCTACGACCCTACTAAATTCATAGTAACAGAATTTTAAATTACCCACCACTACGTGAATAAGGTGGCAACAGTGAGGTTTAGCAATGAGGTTAGCGATGTTCTGCTTTTTAAACTTTCGCGCCTACGTGGTTAAAGATGAGAGCTGTTATCTTGAGAGGTGCCAAAAGTTCACTTGGGTTTTAAATTCCGCGCCACGACGTGCATAAGGTGGTAGCAATGAGGTTTGGTGCCGTGAAGATGGCAGCAGTGTGGTTAGCGATGTTCTACTGTCCTTAAAAGTGAGGTTAGGGTCCGTCAAGATGACAGTTGTTACCTTGACAGCTATCAAAGAGCACGTGGCCAAGCACATGGCTTTGTTTACAAACAAGAGCACGTGGTCATGATGTCACTGTCATGTGGTATGCTGCTTCAGCATGCGAAGTTCAAAATCCACGCCCATGTGGTTAGAACTTGTCGAAAAGCACGTAGATTATAAATTATGCACCTACGTTGTTAAGATGACAGCTGCTATCTTAGCATGACCTATGTTTATGTGTGACCTTTGTAGTGTGAGATTTTAAAGACTTGACAATCTTCAACGACATAAAGCTGAAAAGCGTAACTTCGAAATATATGCATGCAAGCAATGTATAGCTATATTCAACAGACGTGATAATCTCACACGACATGTAATTTCTAATCACATTTGTTTAAATAATTTATCATTAGAACGCATAGAAACATTAAATAAATGTTGAAAGCGCGGTGTAAAGAAGCGTAATCGAAACGATATAACGTCGTCTCAGCTTTCTACATGTTCTGTTACTAAGCTCACACCACCAAATAAAGAGGAGATACATAAGGCAGAAAAAGAACACAACATTCCTTTTCCATCAGAGCTTTTTCATTCTACTTCATTTCCTAAGCCAACAACATGTTCTGTAGCTGCGCAAACATCTCAGGAAGATAAGCAAGATGCAGCAAGAGAAGAAAAAATAATATTTAATATTTAACAGCTTCTTTTCAATCAAACCGTGCTACGTTTTTTTATGCTGATAACATTGCAGAAGCACATACCGCATCAAAACAAGGTCTTCCGTTTTCTACACATCAACTGTCTACACGTATTAGCAAAACTCTGTTACCCTATGTAGGTGTAAGGTACTGTAAAGACGTTAACTTACTCGTTGAACAATTACAACTCCTATGAGCTTATCAAGATGTTGGATACACAGTGTATGTACGAGAGATTCAAGAAATGGAAGACGAATTACGCCTTAAGAGCATTATTGTGTAACATACTCACTTCCCGACACTATTTTTTAAAATGTAACAGCTGTTAAGATAACAGCTTCCTCCTCCTCCTCCTCTTCTCTTGCTCCTCCGACCGGACATAGCCGTCTTCCTTCTCCTCCGCCTCACACGTCAGCTACGTTCCTCCTCCTCGCAATTACTGAGATTAGCTCAATCCCTCCTCCTACGGAATAGTCCTTTCTTATAAACATTAGTGTGTGCGTCGACATCGTACGCTATGGAACAGAAAGAAGAAAATGTCTACACGGTTACAGACCGTCTTAATAACAAACAAAACTGTTAATACGCATGCTGTTTTCATGCTAATACGCAACATCTTATTTATCTCACACAAGTAAGTAAGGCAATTAAGATGTTCTATAAACATGGAACCTTATCTCAGATGCCGAAACATCTGATTCAATGTTTACCACGAGGATTTTTATCTACGTACGCTGCTCCTTTCATAAATGATTTTCGGGACATCATTCCTCTCCGTAGTAAGATGTCAATCGATGTAGCTTTATGCAGAAACTGTCAACATCATTACAAGCATCGAGGACAAAATGGTGATGATGATTGGGATGGATCAAATTCGAGGATTGAACACCGACAGTGTGTAGATACATTTTTTCCATTCATTTCAGTACATTTTCAAGATAATTCAGAAAAGGAACAAACCACATAAATAACAACAAGGTAAGAACTGCATTATTTTCTTTGCAAACCGTAACACATATAGCATAATATATTTCATAAACACTAAATGTTTTGTTTAATGTGAATGTTGCAGGAGGCATTACAATTTCGGAAGCATGCTACCCCTAATCAGAAAGCTGCTAAAGAGCACAATCATCAACCTTGTCGGCAGCAAACCAAGACTGTTGAATAATATTGTTTTAATTTTGTGTATCATTATACAATAAATATTTCGTTGCATTCCAAATTTTGTACCTATTGCATTCCTTTGCCTCCGTACACCTACTCATTCCATCTATTAAGGCTTGAGTAAGTGACCTTGATAACGAACAAGTCTAAACATGCTTAACCATGATAACGTCACCACTGCAATTTAAAAACAGAATAATAGCACCGGGACTTAAATGTAAGCAATGCATTTCTTATTTCACGTTCCGCATGAGCTAGATACATATAACCCATGTCAACAGATTCAAATAGTGCATTTCGGAACCGAAATTTCAAGTTACATGTTTATCCGATTTTTGTTTCGACTGCTAGGGTCTTAAATGTAACCGATATATTTCTTATAGCACTAGGCGTACTGTTTAATTTCGCTCCTGCTTGAGCTACTAGCTTATAACCTATTGCAACAGACTGAAATAATATGTTTCCGAACCTACATTTCATGTTACATGTTTATGCGATAATTTCTTCGACTGCTAGGTGGTTAAATGTAAGCGATGTATTTCTTACAGCACTAAGCGTTCTGTTTAATTTCATGTTTCGCATGAGCTACATGCTTATATCCCATGCCAACAGATTCGAATAGTATATTTCCGAACTGAAATTTCAAGTTACATGTTTATCCGATAATTTGTTCAACTGCTCGGGGCTTAAATATAACCAATGTAGTTCTTATAGCAGTAGGCGTTCTGTTTAATTTCGCTCCTGCATGAGCTACAAGCTTATCACCTATAGTAACAGACTGAAATAAAATGTTTCCGAACCGATATTTCATTTTACATGTTTATGCGATAATTTGTTCGACTCTATGGGCTTAAATGTAAGCAATGTATTCCTTATTGCGCTACGCGAACGGTTTATTTCACTTTCCGCATGAGCTACATGCTTATAACCCATGCCAACAGATTCAAATAATATATTTCCGAACCGAAATTTCAAGTTTCATGTTTATCCGAAAATTTGTTCGACTGCTAGGTGCTTAAATGTAATCAATGTATTTCTTATAGCACTAGGTGTTCTCCTAAGAGCCCATGTATAGCCGTCATCTTGTACAATCGCCCATGGTCGGCATCTTTCTCCATAAGAAGCCGTGTATATCAGCCATCTTGCGCAAGCTTCCCTATGCCGTCCCATAAGAGCCTATGCATAGCTGCTATCTTGCGCATTATCTTCTAAGTAAGCTTTCTCTATATAAGCCTGTGTGTAGCCGCTATCTTGCGCAGTAGGCCCCTGGACCAGCTTTCCCTATAAGAGCCTGTGTATAGCCGCCATCTTGAGCTAGCTCCCCTAGGCAACACCTCCTAGATAGTATCTAGGAGGTGTTGCCCTAGGCCGTCTCATGAGAGCAGCCACCATCTTGCGCAAGCGTTCATGGCCGGCATCTTTCTCCATAAGAGCCCATATATAGCCGCCATTTTGTACAATCGCCCATTGCCGGCATCTTTCTCTATAAGAAGCTATGTATAGCCGCCATCTTGCCCATAAAAGCAGCCACTGTCTTGCGCAAGCGCCCTTAAGCAGTCTCATAAGAGCAGCCGCCATCTTGCGCAAGCGCCCCTAGGCGGTCTCATAAGGAGCCGTGTATAGTTGCCATCATGTGCAATTAGCGTCGGGAGATGTGTCTTGCAGTAAACTTAACGATAGTACCTTCAAGATGGCGGATGTGAAATTAGGTTCGCTCTCATAGGCGTTGGGAAAGTCAAGTAGCCGTTAAAGTGAGGTTACTGCCCTCAAGATGGTGGCTGAGATGTTAGGCTCGCTCACTTATGCAAAATACACAAATCCGCTTAGCCATGCTACTATACTAGGGGTTAATTAAATGACCCGAACGCAAAATGAATGGAGGCGAAATCTTGCACTCCTAGATGTGAACACTTAAAACCTAAAGGGCACTTGGCCGATGAAACAGGGGTATTCCCAAACTACTGAGGTGACTCGTATAAGGGTAAATTAATGCATTACGAAAAGGAAGAAAAACAGTTACAAAACGTAGTCACCTCAAACCAAGATGAAGGGGAGCTCTAGTGCTTACATCACTCTCTATCCCCGATTTACAGTTAAAGATTTTATGAATCTTTTTACATTAGCCGACAGAAAGTTACATTTTTAGAAAAGTAGCCTTCATAGTTAACGATTCGGACCTTTCCCTCAGGTTAAAGTAGCTTTTATAGTTAACGATTCGGACCTTTCCCTCAGGTTAAACTGCGGAGATAGCTACAACAAGAAAGATGGAATTATGTGGCCATTACCTTGAAGATGTACTGCTGACCGATGAAAGAGTCCCGCCTCCTGCTTTGACACACACACTCAGTAAGATGACGATCAATTGGCCAAGATACGAGAAAAGCCGCAGTTTATAAACCATCAGGGAAAGTTCGAGATCATTCACGATTAATCAAGACACAGCCACAGAATTTTATTGGTAGATCCCAAAAGTAACACTCTGAATCGGAGAAGGGGCGTGTGGTAGGTGGAAAATTAATTACAGAAATTAGTGATTGTTTGGATTCAAAACTGGTGGAAAGAAAAGGTAAATATTACCAACCCAAAAATAAATGAACATCAATTAGTTAAAAAACCTAGAAATACAAAACTTTAAATTATAGGTTCTTTCAGTTCGCACCAGGGTGCATGATCATAGTTTTTAGTGGTGTCATGTGTGGAAGAATGACGAAACTTCTTGACGAATGTCAAACAAAACAAATAGAAATTCACTCAGGTTAGGAAACTGCACAATGACAAAATTACATATTTCTGTGGTGACATCTTCAGAGTAAAGTTCTAAGTTGGTGTAGTTTCAGTTTCACTGTTTTGCCACTAGATGAGTTCGTTTAGGCGCTGAAATTAAATGCGTGGCGTTGGGGTGTAGCTCACGGTAAAATAATTATTATTATTATTTTGACAGACATAGCAAAAAGCCATGAGTTTAGTAGCACATCCTTTTAAACTTGAAGATCGATACCCGGGCCGCATCTCCCGGATGTTAGATCAGACGGCAGCGCACCGGCCTCTGACCGCTGGAATACAATTACAGCGAATATCCTGTACCTTGCTCTTACCTGCTATGCAGAACAAAGGATAGGTAGAAGGATAGGAAACCATATTAATGAACTCTGTTATAGATTTGCCGACATTATCAAGTATTTTTTTTATGTAAAAGTGGGCCAGGGAAACCACCATCTCCCGGCGTCAAGCTTACAGCTGCGCGCTCGTAACCGCGCGGTCAACACGCCGTTATCTTATGTGAGATCCACCGTAGCTCAGGCGGCAGTGCACCGTCCCATATTGTACAGAGATTTATAATGTTATATTTTCCCTACTTTGAGCGCAATGTCTGCCTTTACTGTTATGAGACAATAATCCAGGCTCTGCGACATGAATAATGCATTCCATTATTATTATTATTATTATTATTATTATTATTATTATTATTATTATTATTATTATTATTATTATTATTATTATTATTTTGACAGGCATGACAAAACCATGAGTTTAGTAGCATATGCTTTTAAACTTGAAGGTCGACACCCGGGATGAATTTCCCGGATGCTAGCTCAGGCGGCAGCGCACCGGTCTCTGACCGCTGGAATACAACTAACGAGAATGTCCCGTACATAGCTCTCACCTGCTATGCAGAACAGAGGGTATGAAGAAGGATATGAAACAACATTAATGAACTCTGTTATAGATTTGCCGACAGTATCAAATTATTTTTTATGTAAAACTGGACAAGAGAACACACCATCTCCCGAATTCAAGCTTAGAGCTGCGCGCTCTTAACCGCACAGTCAACACGCCGTAATGTTATGTGTATTATCATTGAGAGAGCCACCGTAGCTCAGGCGGCAGGGCCTCTGACCGCTCGGTTCTGTGGTCAAATCCTGGTCAACATAGGTGAGATTTGTGCTGAACAGAGCGAAGGCAGAATTTTTTCGGGCACTAAAGATCAATAATCACTACCATTGATAAGTTAGCACGACGTAGACCTCGGAGCTTATACACACACACCCCCCTCTCAATGATTACAGCGTTGTAGTTGCACAACTAAGTAAGATAGTATTTATGTGTTCTATTTCCAATAAGAACAAAGATTGTCTTGTAACACTATTCCTTAGAAGATAGTAAGTATCATTACACAAATAGACTGTTGTCAAATCAGGTGGATTTTTAATTCCGTGACCTCTACGTCGTTAAGATGGCAGCAGTGATGTTAGGCCCTCTTTAGTTGGCAGCAGTGAGGTTAACGACGACGTTGTGTCAAGGTGACAGCTGCTCTCTTGACAGGTCCTAACCACGTGGACGCGGATTCTGAACAAGCGAACGCTGCTAACATCAGTGCCACCACCTTAACAGGGTCTAAATTCCGTAGGCCGGACCAGGAATCGAACGTAGAGTTGTGGGAGTCGAACCTACGGTTTTACATTGAAATAACACATAATTTGCATCATAAAACTAGGCAACCATCCTTTAAATAACGATAACCAGAGAGAAAAATCGTTGCTAGGACGGAAGCTGTAACAAATTCTTATCTTTGCTGTTAGATGGGGGCTTTATTCTATTTCTAACCTGTCTATGTGACTAATACATCGGACATGTAAATGAGATATTCCGAGTTATTTAATAATGTTATTGGCTTTTCATCCTACTATCTACTTTTTTCGGATTTCTGTAGATGCCGAAGTGCCGGAATTCTATTATATTTAATCATCTTTTAATACGACCGGACTGAGCCATGATAGAACCTGCAAAGGTCCCTCCAAGATAGTAGCAGAAATTGAATTGTTGTTATTCTGCAACACTGGCGTAGCCAAGGGGGGGCCAGGGGGGCCGGGCCCCCCCAAAATGTTTCCTGAAACTAGAGCGAGGATCAGCCGTTGTTTTACGTACGGTACGAACAACTTAAAAACTTACGCCGAAATGTTAAATTAACGTAGCGACAAAGAATCTACTAGCAAGGCTCAATAGGGCATACATAATTCTTGATATTTGTACTGCTTGAATGAAAGGAAAATACTTGGGATTTTGATGCGCGGGAATACTTCCCTGTAGAGGCCTCAGTATTAGGAATGTAACCGTGTGTTGACAAATGTCAAGACATGAGAAAAGGGGCAATTAAACGGATTACGCAGTAGGGGGCCAGAACGAGATCATCGAGATAACGGGGGCCACGGCCATAAACAGTTGCAAGCTTACAACATCGTGTCAGCTTTTGCATATCGGTTCCCGGAAACAACAATGTCCTAGGGATCCTCGGGTTGTGCCGTGTTTGAGAGATCTGCTGTGTTTAAGCTGCAGCGTTAGGAAGACAGTGGCAGGATTGTGAGCTGCACTTAGTTCCTCATTTTGTGATGTATATGCAACTTTTTTGTCACTGCGAAGCCAGAACTATGTGCATCCTTGGTAAGTTATGAACAAGTTTTTTAAAAATTCTAACAGTAGCAAGAGAATTGCGGATGCGTGCCTAAGTTCGATAGGTAGGCCTATATATTTTGACAAATGCCCGGGAACGGATTGGAACCTCAAATGGCACCATCAAAAGTGCGGGTAACTATTTTGTAATTTGCGGGCATGATAACTCAGTTACAACGGTTCTATCTTATCATCAGGACGGCCGAGGCTTGATTCGCAGTCGATGCATGAAACATTTTTAAAATGAGAAGTAACGTTCTATTGATACGGATACTACTTAAAACACTAGATCGCGTCCCTTACCTTTCTTTATACATTTGAGCCATAATCGCATCATTTATGGTGGTGTATTTTGAGTATCCAACCATTCTTCGGGCTTACCTTGTACCTTAAATGGTGATTCGATGCAGTGGCGTACCCAAAAAATAATTTCAGTGGGTAGGGTGTAAGTCCAGGCCAGTAGCGTGGATACAACATTTCCTTGGAAGGGGTTGTGAAAAGATGTTTTACATTTTTATTTAGAATTTGCTTTATGTCGCACCGTAGGTCTCATGGCAGCGATGGGAAAAGGCTAAGAGTGGGAAGGAAGCGGCCGTGCCTTAATTAAGGTACAGCCCCGACATTTACCTGGTGTGAATATGGGAAATCACGGAAAACCATCTTTAGGGCTGCCGACAGTGGGGTTTGAACCCACTATCTCCCGGATGCAAGCACACAGCTATGCGCCCTTAACCGCACGGCCAACTCGCCCGGTGGATATCAAAATAAAGCCGGTACTACCGAGTGCGGTGACGGATCTTCAGTAGATATTGATGGTTTTGATTGTTACCATATACAATCATAGCTTCTGTACTCTTAAAATACACCGGCTGTATTATTGAAACTGTTCGTAAAATTAATCTAATTCATCTAATTCATTTAATTTGTCTTCTTATAAAAAGGAGCCACTTTGGTACTACACCCCGTGAAGGTGACTACCTTCCAGGTCGTAGATATTTCGATTACGGGAGACTCAAGGCCAACTCTAATGCACCCCAAAACAAGGCTGTATCTTCCCCATCCCATGCCTTTCTTAACTCTGTCAGTGCCGCGAATCGAATGCAGGATGCATTAAGTCAAATTCTAAAATAAGGAGACCTAATAGTAACCAGCCAGCCCCGCGGTGTAGGGGTAGCGTGCCTGCCTCTTACCGCAGGCCCTGGGTTCGATTATCGGCCAGGTCAGGGATTTTTACCTGGATCTGAGGGCTGGTTCGAGGAAAACTCAGCCCACGTGTTTATATTGAGGAACTATCTGACGGTGAGATGTCGGCCTCGGTCTAGAAAGCCAAGAATAACGGCGGAGAGGATTCGTCGTGCTGACCACACGACACCTCGTAATCTGCAGGCCTCTGGGCTGAACAGCCGTCGCTTGGTAGACGATGGCCCTTCGGGGCTGTTAGGCCATGGAGTCTGGTTGGGAAAAGTGAACAGAGACGGAAGCGACACCCTTGAAAGACTCTTTAGTTTCCAGCTAGTTCTTCTGTCCGACCTCGTGCATTTAGGACAGTTGGAAAACGTACGCCTTAATAAATGCTCCTCATAAAACCTTTGTAAAAATACCAACTGCATCCGTTTATAACAATAATCACAAACGCCTCCTTTTCATGTGGCTCAGTTTTTTGAGTCGCTGTCCTTCTGAGTCCGAGTTTGCAGGTTCAAATCTTGCCTTGGGTCGGTGGCCCTTAAAGCGGTGTTGAAATGGCAACAGCTCCATTTAGTTGGTTTCTGGCACGTTAATAAAAATTATAGATACGAATATTAGCGTCACAAAACTGTAACTTTATTCTACGGTACTGTGTTCTGTATCCCAGGCTTGCAAGGGAAAGTAATTAACATTTGCTTTACGTCGCACCGACACAGATAGGTCTTATGGTGACGGTGGGATAGGAAAGGCCTTGGAGTGGGAAGGAAGCGGCCGTGGCCTTAATAATTAAGGTACAGACCCAGCATTTGCTTGGTGTGAACATGGGAAACCACGGGAAACCATTTTCATGGCTGCCGATAGTGGGGTTCGAATCCAATATCTCCCGGATGCAAGCTCATAGCTGTGTGGCCCTAACCGCGAGGAAACTAATAGGACAAGGTAAACCCTACCTAGAATATGTTGTGACGTGTATTTTTCTTCACCAACTGACAAAATACGTATCTATACCCATACGCTTTGCATTCTATATTTATGTATTTATTTACTTGTTTGTTTATTTATTTATTAGTGCCTTCTGTACAGTGGCGAAGTTAGGGCTCCAGGCCCTCTCGTACACTTAACCACATACTAATCAGAATGTTAAATAAAATACTGAGATGCCGTACTTAAAATAGTTAAAATTACATAAATTAATGGAATTGAAAGTAAATTTAAATAAATTACTAACTAAATTAATATTAAAAATAATTAATATTAAAAACTCTTAAAAAGGACTAATCCTCAGGCACGCACACATTCATACTTCAACAATTCAGTCAGCTGTCCTCAGCAGGTAGTCTCGGCAGGTGACCTTAAATCCTGATTTTAAATAAAGCTACTTTCCCTGACCTGAGTTGGCAGGGTATTCCATAATCTGGTGGCAGTCACCACAAATTATCTATTAATTTTATTTGTGCGGTGTAGTGGAATAGAAATAATGAATCTAGAACGTGTATTTAAGTTGTGAAATAATGATAAAATGATGAATTTAGAAGAAATATACATTGGCTGACTTTCAGCTACCACTCTAAACACCACCGTTAAAGAGAGTAGCTGCCGACGTTTATCAGACATCAGCCACGAGAGAGCCTGATAGTATGGGGTGATATGAACATCGTACACGTTATTGTAAATAAATCGCAGGCGGGAATTCAGTGCTCGTTGAAGTTTAAGTGTTTATTCTCTCGTCATGTCAAATAAAACAACGTCACAATAATCAGGAATAGGGAGAATGAGTGTCTGTATTAGTTTGGCCTGCAGCTCAAATGGAAATATATCCCTCTGCCGTTTAAGAGGGTGAAGAACTCAAAAAATCTGTTTATGTATTTCTTTCGTGTGATCAGACCAATCAACTGTTTCATTCATCATTACGCCGAGATTTGTAACCGTTTTACTGTAGGGAATAATGTTACCATTCAGTAAGATAGGCGGGATTGCGACAATGTTTGAGTAGCTCAGTAATTTTCGTGATCCAATTATGATTGCCTGAGATTTTTTGCAGTTTAGTATAAGAGAGTTTCGTTGTGCATATACACTGAGTCGTCGGAGGTCATTGTTAATGTCTTGCAGTGTCGATATATTTGAAGATCGTCAGCATAGAGGTGGTGTGTGTTTTTTCCCGTCACAGATGGTATGTCATTGATATAAATACAGAAAATTAGGGGCCCTGGAATACTGCCCTGTGGGGCAACAGTAAGTTTCATTTTCCATTTAGAGGCTTTGTCGTTTACTGTTACACGCTGTTGACGGTTACTCAAATAAGAACTAAAAACCTTAAGCACAGCCAGGTCGATATTTAGCAGTTCCATTTTCTTGATCATAGTCGGAATTGCTATAGTGTCAAACTGAAGTCAAGAAGGATAAGTATAGTGAGCAGTCGTTTGTCCATAGCGTTTCTAATGTTTTCAGTACATACATATCCCACGTCGCTCCATCTTAAGCGATGGGTCGGCGAACGAGGCTTCTCCACCACCTGCGGTCTCTGAACTTCTCGCCTTCTTCGATGCTTTTCAAAGTATGTCCTCGCTGTTGAATGTCAATCAGTAACCTTCAAAAGTGCTGTCGCGGTACTGTGAACCTTCTTAAATCCAGATTGCAAAGGGTCGAAATGAGCATTTTATTTAGGTATTCCAGAACTTGCTCGTATACTAAACGTTCAAGGGCTTTAGAAAGCGCAGGGAGTATGGACATAGGACGATAATCAGAGGATGATTGTGGGTCTAAACACTTTTTTTTTGCTATTTGCTTTACGTCGCACCGACACAGATAGCTGTTATTGCAACGATGGGATAGGAAAGGCCTAGGAATTGGAAGGAAGCGGCCGTGGCCTTAATTAAGGTACAGCCCCGGCATTTGCCTGGTGTGAAAATGGGAAGCCACAGAAAACCATCTTCAGGGCTGCCGACAGTGGGGCTCGAACCCACTATCTCCCGATTACTGGATACTAGGTCTAAACTCTTAGGTACCGGTATAATATTGGCTGTTTTCCAGACAGGAGGGAAAGTTCCGTTTAGTAAACAGTAGTTCAGTATGTGCATCAGTAGTATAGGCAGGACAGCACCCATAATATTATGTATAAAAGTAATAGGAATACTGTATCATCTACATCTGTAGTCTTTGATTTAATGGAATACAAAGCCTTTTTAACCTGATTTTCTGTGACACTGTGAAATGTGAATGGTGGATTGGCTGGAGGGGAGGGAAGTGAGTGGGTGCAGTTAATTGGGGTAGGTTGAATATTTATTCTACTAAAGTAATCGTTCAGTTCGTCAAGTGGAATCTCAGGAGTTATCTGTCTCTGTTGATGTTTTCCTATTCCCAGAGCTCTAAGTTGGTCCCATGCGCGATTAAAATTTAAGCTGTTAGCTAAATTCCGGAAATATATACATTTTTTATTTCTGATTAACTGCTTTGTGAGATTTCTTAGGGTGCGGTAAAATTCGAAGTCTGTGCCATATATGTTTTGTTTATAATGTCGAAATAACGAGTCACGGTGGGCAATCATTCTCTTGGCTTCATCATCTAGCCATGGACAAGAAGGGCGAGAAACCTGTATTCGACGTGTGTGTGTGTGTGTGTATTTCTTTGCCGCATTGTTTGTATAAAATGTCACTTCTTTATTGCTTATCACATGACCATTATCATAATAACATTACCGTATTTATTCTAAAGCAGAATATTGCATCTTTACTCAAACTGTTTATTCTTGCATTCATTTCACTTGTACTCGGAATATATGAAATGCTGCTGTTATGTTCGGATGGGAGCAACAGAGGTACCGGGGGGTGGGGTTGTCGTCCAAGGAGTCCAGACACCCCAGGAGTTTTAACGAATGTAGTTTTATTAAGCATTTTATATATAATGTATATTAATATTAGCTTCCGGAGTCCGACTCATTGACTGAATGTTCAGTGTTGAGCCCTTCGGTTCAGAGGGTCCCGGGTTCGATTCCCTGCCGGGTCGGGGATTTTAATAGCGTCTGATTAATTTTTCTGCCTCGGGGACTGGGTGTTTGTCCCAACACTTTCCTCTTCATATTCAGACAACATACTACACTATCAACCACCAAAGAAATACACATCAGTGATTACACCCCTCCATATAGGGTTGACGTCGGGAAGGGCATCCGGCCGTAAAACAGGGCCAGGTCAACATGTCCGACACAGTTCACACCCGCGACCCCACAGGAATGGGAAAGACGGGAAAGAAGAACAAGAAGAAGATTACTTCCGGAATCCGCACGAATCCGCCACACTTACTGGATCCAAGGACACTCATTATCTTTTTAGGTATTATACACCACCTAAATTCTGGAAGTTTGGACACCTATCAAAATAAAATTCTGGATGAATGCCCCCCCCCAAACTGAAATCCTGGCTACGCTACTGTGCTGCAAAGTCGCGATGTTAGTCCTACATCCCATGTGCGCAATGCTGTATTAAATGTGATGACGGTAGGTGAACTTTGTTCAATACGGATATATATATATTTCTGCATGCAATCGAATCTCCCGTCTCTGTTATTAAGTAGAACAGCTTGCAACAATTTCGGCTTTTCTAAAGGTAAATCATCTACTACCACTACAATGTTGAAGTCTGTCTTCTCATCACCAACAACGCAGGCTACAGTAGAAGAAGAAGTAACAACACTTACAACACCACCACCATCACCGTTAGCTCAACAATTCTTACAAAACGCCCAGGACTTATTAGACGACTCGTCGAACTATGGTGTGTTCTCTACAGAAGAAGAGATTCAGTTCCTAGAATATTCATTCGATACGATTCCTTCCAATCAAGATGCTCTTCCGAACAAACAATTGAAGCCCAAACTAAATTTCAAGGGATGTTCGGAACCCTCAAAAAGACCAGAAAAGGAAGCAACTTACGACAACGACACGACCAGTGTTTATACCATTAGCAACCTGTCTGACGGAGATGTTTGAAGCGATAGCACAGAAGTTTCAAAGGACGGACGGTGGATACTTGGTCGAGAATATGTTACAGAGCCATACTATACTGAAGACAAAGAAGGGACTAGCTACTTGTTCGGAGTCAAACAAATAGGAGGAGCACCTGATCAACGTATTCCTACAATGTTTGCAGGAATTGTGGGAGAACGACAAGTAGGGCGTTGAACCACTTCCATTATATCGCTTGAAGAGATTTACGCTGCACATGCAAAGCATTACTTCGTTAGAAGTAACAATCCCAAAAATAAGAGTAAAGAACGCTTTAAGATATTTGCTTAGGTGTGCGGACGTGGTTCTTCTTATGTGTCTGCAGTTCGACATGAATCAGAGTACCCCGAAGGCAACGACATTCGACACATCCACAATTGATCGTTCTACAGAGGACAATGCAGGTGTAAATACTATAGATCAGGGGTTTCTGCATTGTTAAACGTTCCAAGGGCAGGAGTCGCTCAGTCTATGGCTTCTCCTACCTCAACATACTTAGGCAAATCATGTACCTCAGTTCGCGTCCCGGGCAGAGCTTACATCTATTCTGTAGAACATATTAAGTGCAAGTACAGGTTTTCTCTTCACTTGTACGAGAGAGACATATCCCAGGACATCAAACCAGCGGAGGAATGGAAGAATTCATTATCCCATATGACGATACATTACGAGGAGACGGACGACAAGATGTGGCAGGCTCTTCAACACATCCTAGTACTAGAAAATGGGTCATTCAAGAAAAATGAGGCAGTTCGTTTATGGTAAAGAGTCCAACACACTTCCTCTAGTAAATTTTATTACCAACGATTAGAAGTGCAACAGTATCGTAAAGAAACATTTCCACGTTCCACCGGTGAGTGTTGTGTCTAGTACAGTTTTAGTTTAAAGATAGCAGCGATAAGTGTTAGAGTGTTATATATTTATTAAAGAAATATTTCTACGTTCTACCGGAGTGTGTTTTGTTGTGTAGGGACTTAGTTTAAATTTAAAAATCGAGTGATCAATATTTTCAAAAAATCTGTGCATGGTTTTTTTCAGTCTGAACTTGTGTGTGTGTTTGTGTTATATTGTTAAAGTTTTTTCATATTTTGTAGAAAAATGTAGAACAACCGCATTGGATAGCAGAGGATGCTGTGGCTTAAGGACATGATTTTTTGAATATTCATAAAAGTGTTAGAAAAGCCGAACTGGTTGCAAACTTTATGAAATATATATGAAGTTTATCATATTGAACTGTTGGAATTCCTTCACAGCATAATTCATTTCTATTTAATAACGCATACAACAAAGGAATTTCACTGTTTAATAAACCAAATTTGAGGTTAGTTTTGGAAGAAGCTTTCAAATTATTTGTCGGTAATCCATTGGCATTACGATTGAAGATGAAAATACGCGTGAACAGTGATTTAAACAATCTGTGCATGTTTTAGTCTAAACGTATGTGTTAAAGGTTTTCATATTTTATAGAACAGCCGTATTTGTAGGCAGAGGATATTGTGGCTTAAGAACACGATTTTTTGAATATTCATAAAAGTGTTAGAAAAGCCGAACTTGTTGCAAACTTTATGAAGTACAATATAGACATTAGATAAGAATACAAATTTTATTAAACATTACCGTTTATTTCATTTTACAATCAATCTCGGGTTTGATTCTCTAGAGGTTTTATAGAACAACCAAATTGGTGGGTAGAGTGTGCTCTGACGTAGTTAAGTCCTGTCAAAATAACAGATCGTTCCATTTTTCAAAAATTCCGTGCCCGCATTGGCTAAGTCTCGTTAAGGTAACAGCAGTGAGGTTAGGGTTGCACAAATCCACGCCAAACAAGTGCACGTGGTTAGGGCCTATCAAAATAGCACTTGTAAACTTGTCAGCTGTTTAAATTCCGTGGCCTACGTGGTTAGGATGGCAGCAGTGAGGTTATCTACGTTTACGTTTTGAACATCCGCGCCCACGTGGTTAGGACTTGTCAAGATGGCAGCTGTCAATTGCACGCGGATTTTAAATTCCGCGCCTCCTACGTGCTTATTGTGGCAGCAGTGAAGTTACGCCCTGTTAATATGGTAGCAGTGAGGTTAGCGACGTTCACATGTTCAAAATTCCCCACCCGCGTTCTTAGAGCCCGTCAAGATGACAACCGTTAAAAGCACGCGGATTTCAAATTCCGCGCTTCCCTACGTGCTTAAGATGGCAGCAGTGAGGTTAGCGACGTTCATTTGTTCAAAATTACGCGTCCACTTGGTTAGAACCCGCCAGGATATCAGATGTCATCGAGACAGCTGTCAAAAGAGCATAGTTATAAATTCAGCACCTCACGTCGATAAGATGGCAGCAGTGAGGTTATTGTCTGTTAAGATGGCAGCAGTGAGGTTATCTACGTTTACGTGGTTACGACCTGTCAAGATGGCAGCTGTCGAAAGCACGTATATTTTAAATTCCGCGCCCCTACTTGGTTAAGATGTCAGCATTAACGTTAGGCCCTAATAAGATGGTAGCACTGAGGTTAGCAACGTTCACTTGTTCAAAATCCGCGCTCAAGGGGTTAGAACCTGTCAAAATAGCAGCTGACAGCTGTCAAAATCCGCCCCCACGTGGTTAATACATTCAAGGAGGCAGGTGTGAAATAAGCACGTGTATTTTAAAGTCCGCGCCCTCCACGTGGTTAAAATGGTAGCAGTAAAATGAAATGGCGTATGGCTTCTAGTGCCGGGTGTGTCCGGGGACAAGTTAGGCTCGCCAGGTGTAGGTCTTTTGATTTGACGCCCTTAGAACACCTGCGCGTCGTGATGAGGATGAAATGATGAAGACGGCACATACACCAGGCCCCCGTGCCAGCGAAATTAGCAAATGATTAAAGTATGAAGGCTTTCACGGCCGGTGTCAATATAATAAAAACCTTGAGAGCGTATCGACACGACGCCACAGAAGATGACTACCGCAGCAGTAGTCGAAACGTCTGGGAGAAGCGAAAGGAGTGGACCACGGCACTGGAGTGTGTATCGTAGGGATAGGATAGGAAAGGTGGGAGGGGGAGTTTTCATTCTGGTGAAAGAAGAATTTGTAAGCTACGAAAAAGTTAAAGATGAGACACATGAAATTCTAGGTGTAAGGCTCATTTCTAAAGATAATAGGCAACTTGATATATTTGGAGTGTACAGATCGGGAATGGGTAGCACTGATGCGGATTCGGAATTATTTGATAGGATAGTCAGCTATGTGAGAAACGACATGGAAAGAAATGTGATTGTAGCGGGAGATCTGAATTTGCCAGATGTCAATTGGGAAGGAAATGTGAACGACAGGAAGCATGACCAACAAATGACAAATAAGTTAATATGGGAAGGACAGCTGATTCAGAAAGTGATGGAACCAACCAGAGGGAAAAATATTTTGGATGTGGTGCTGATAAAACCAGATGAGCTCTATAGGGAAACTGAAGTAATAGATGGTATTAGTGATCATGAAGCTGTTTATGTGGTAGTTAAAAATAAATGTGATAGAAAGGAAGGTCTTAAAAGTAGGACTGTTAGGCAGTACCATATGGCTGATAAAGCAGGTATGAGGCAGTTTCTCAAAAGTAACTATGATCGGTGGAAAACGGTAAATAAAATGAAAACAGACTCTGGGATGGGTCTAAAGAAATTGTTGAGGAATGCGAAAACAGGTTTGTACCTTTAAGGGTGGTAAGGAATGGTAAAGACCCACCTTATTATAATAGAGAAATAAAGAGACTAAGGAGGAGGTGCAGACTGGAAAGAAATAGAGTTAGAAATGGCTGTGGAAGTAAGGAGAAATTGAAGGAACTTACTAGAAAATTGAATGTAGCAAAGAAGGCAGCTAAGGATAACATGATGGCAAGCATAATTGGCAGTCATACAAATTTTAGTGAAAAATGGAAGGGTATGTATAGGTATTTTAAGGCAGAAACAGGTTCCAAGAAAGACATTCCAGGAATAATAAATGAACAAGGGGAGTGTGTATGTGAGGATCTTCAAAAGGCAGAAGTATTCAGTCAGCAGTATGTAAAGATTGTTGGTTACAAGGATAATGTCGAGATAGAGGAAGAGACTAAGGCCAAAGAAGTAATTTACATATGATAACAATGACATTTACAATAAGATACAAAAGTTGAAAACTAGAAAAGCGGCTGGAATTGATAAGATTTCTGGGGATATACTAAAGACAATGGGTTGGGATATAGTACCATATCTGAAGTACTTATTTGATTATTGTTCGACCGAAGGAGCTCTACCAGATGAATGGAGAGTTGCTATAGTAGCTCCTGTGTATAAAGGAAAGGGTGATAGACATAAAGCTGAAAATTACAGGCCAGTAAGTTTGACATGCATTGTATGTATGCTTTGGGAAGGCATTCTTTCTGATTATATTAGACATGTTTGTGAAATTAAATAACTGGTTCGATAGAAGGCAATTCGGTTTTAGGAAAGGTTATTCCACTGAAGCTCAACTTGTAGGATTCCAGCAAGATATAGCAGATATCTTGGATTCTGGAGGTCAAATGGACTGTATCGCGATTGACATGTCTAAAGCATTTGATAGGGAGGATCATGGGAGACTACTGGCAAAAATGAGTGCAATTGGACTAGACAAAAGGGTGACTAAATGGGTTGCTATATTTCTAGAAAATAGATCTCAGAGAATTAGAGTATGTGAAGCTTTGACTGACCCTGTAATAGTTGAGAGGGGAGTTCCTCAGGGCAGTGTTATCGGACCTTTATGTTTTCTTATATATATAAATGATATGAGTAACGGAGTGGAATCGGAGGTAAGGCTTTTTGCGGATGATGTTATTCTCTATAGAGTGATAAATAAGTTACAAGATTGTGAGCAACTGCAACGTGACCTCGAAAATATTGTGAGATGGACAGCAGGCAATGGTATGTTGATAAACGGGGCTAAAAGTCAGGTTGTGAGTTTCACAAATAGGAAAAGTCCTCTCAGTTTTAATTACTGCGTTGATGGGGTGAAAGTTCCTTTTGGGGATCATTGTAAGTATCTAGGTGTTAATATAAGGAAAGATCTTTATTGGGGTAATCACATAAATGGGATTGTAAATAAAGGGTACCGATCTCTGCACATGGTTATGAGGGTGTTTAGGGGTTGTAGTAAGGATGTAAAGGAGAGTGCATATAAGTCTCTGGTAAGACCCCAACTAGAGTATGGTTCCAGTGTATGGGACCCTCACCAGGATTACCTGATTCAAGAATTGGAAAAAATCCAAAGAAAAGCAGCTCGATTTGTTCTGGGTGATTTCCGACAAAAGAGTAGCGTTACAAAAATGTTGCAATGTTTGGGTTGGGAAGAATTGAGAGAAAGAAGAAGAGCTGCTCGACTAAGTGGTATGTTCCGAGCTGTCAGCGGAGAGATGGCGTGGAATGACATTAGTAGACGAATAGGTTTGAATGGCGTCTATAAAAGTAGGAAAGATCACAATATGAAGATAAAGTTGGAATTCAAGAGGACAAACTGGGGCAAATATTCATTTATAGGAAGGGGAGTTAGGGATTGGAATAACTTACCAAGGGAGATGTTCAATAAATTTCCAGTTTCTTTGAAATCATTTCGGAAAAGGCTAGGAAAGCAACAGATAGGGAATCTGCCACCTGGGCGACTGCCCTAAATGCAGATCAGTATTGATTGATTGATTGAAATAATAAATCTCATTAAAAACCGCAATTATGGCTTAGGTTCCCCAGCATCACAGGAACTTCGTATCACTTACACTATACCATTCAATAGCCCGGAAGATTTTTATTATATAACAAATGATTGTTAAAATTCCCGACCCTACCCGGAATCGAAACTTGGACCCCGGTGACCAAAGGCCAGCATACTAACCACTTCGCCACGGAACCGGACATGGCAGCAGTGAGGTTAGGCGGTGTCAAGATAGCGGCAGTGAGGTTAGCAACGTTCACTTGTTCAACAAGTGCACGTGGTTATATCCTGTCATGATGGCAGCTGTCAGAAGCACGTGGATTTTAAATTCCGCGCCCTACATGGTTAAGATGGAAGCAGTGAGGTTAGACCCTGTTAAGGTGGTGGCACTGATGTTAGCAGCGTTCGCTTGTTCAGAATCCGCGTCCACGTGGTTAGGACCTGTCAAGAGAGCAGCTGTCACCTTGACAGCTGTCAAATCAGGTGGATTTTTAATTCCGTGACCTCTACGTCGTTAAGATGGCAGCAGTGATGTTAGGCCCTCTTTAGTTGGCAGCAGTGAGGTTAACGACGTTCTCTTGTCCAAAGTGAGGTTAGGGTCCTTTTTTTGCTATGGGGTTTACGTCGCACCGACACAGATAGGTCTTATGGCGACGATGGGATAGGAAAGGCCTAGGAGTTGGAAGGAAGCGGCCGTGGCCTTAATTAAGGTACAGCCCCAGCATTTGCCTGGTGTGAAAATGGGAAACCACGGAAAGACCATTTTAGGGCTGCCGATAGTGGGATTCGAACCTACTATCTTCCGAATGCAAGCTCACAGCCGCGCGCCTCTACGCGCACGGCCAACTCGCCCGGTGTTAGGGTCCTTGACAGCTGTCAAAATAACGTGGCTTTGCTTACAAACGATAGCACGCGGCCGGTCACTTGGTCATGACGTCATGGGTCAATGACCTCGGGTGCTCACTCAGCAGGAAAATGCTCACGCCATTGTCCATAACCGGCTTATCGTATACTACTAATATATACTTACGTTATATTCTTACAACATTCTTGCGACATATAGGTGGAACGCAAATACGAAGACAACTGCAGCACTCGCCGGATGTGAAAATAAAAATGAATATATAAGTCATGTCTTATGATTTGTGGTGTTTATTATATTTTAAGAGAGAGTAGACTTGTTTCCTATAACCTCTTATCAGCATCGCAGACTAATATGTACAGCAGCTGTGGAAGGCAAGTTGCAATGGTGATCTTACAGTAATTGTCAGAAAATAAATAGGCTGCACAAAACATATATAAAACATATATGGTTATTGCTGTTAAAATAATATATAGGCAGGGAAATGGTATAGGCGTGATGAACACGCTACCTTTATTTTACAATGTACTTTTACATTAGGAGATATTATTGACTGTCTTTAGAAGGGAGGTGTTTTACTGCAGACCGTTTCGGCATGGCGGTAACATAACTTACTATACACAATAATGGAATACAGACAGTTAAGCTTAATTTGACGACAGAGCAGTCTACTACAGAATGAGTAATAGACTTACTTTTTGATCGATATCCAGGGCAACATCAGTGCAGTATTATACGACATAGACTTGTTTTGAGCAGGATTTATTAAACGTCGAATCTTATATATACACATCGTACCAGCAGAGTGAAAACGAACGTGAAAATGAAGCGTTTAAGTGAAAAGTCAAAAAGCTATTCAATATGAAATTTAAGGCACGTCACACAACGCACCTTCTTCTTGCTGAAGATGTGTCGCACTTGTCTCACAACGGCATTTCATACGAAACACTACGTAGACCAAGGGAGGGTCAATTTATATCCACACTTTTTTAGAAATATTACTATTATAGTATAGAACATGTTCAGACCATGGTGTTCTTATTTTGTGTCAGAAATAGTATAAAGTTAACGATTCAATAAAGACAATTCATTTTTTGGTTGAAAATCTAATTATCTGGACAAAATTTCTAAGTGGTCACAAAATAGCCCTCCCTTGGTCGAACTTGTAACAATTCTTTATTTGATGTTATAAACGTAAGTTACAAGCAAATGTGGAACATCGTGCAGAATAAATAATTCGATTGCAGAACAATATCATCATGTTAGTGGAAGTCATCCTTAAGAAGAAAATCACCAAGACAACGTAGAATCAACAGCAGCCATCAGGGAAAGGGGATGCCATACATGTAGCAAAGAGTGTCGCGCCAAGAGTGAAAAACAAAACAAATTAGCAAAAAACGACCATTGTTTGTGGAAAATATAACTTGTATGTTTGTGTAAAACACAGTCAAAAGACAAACATGCTATGAGTGCGTGAGTGAGATGGATGAATCTGAATGAAGATGAGAATGATGTGTAAGAATTTGTTCAAGGATTAACCTTGATAAATTAATTTAAAATATGTATCTAAATTGCACGTTTATTTCTTATTATGCAAAGTTTCTTAATTAACCCACATATGTTCCTTTAACAGCAATAACTATATATATGTTTCAGACAGCCTATTTATTTTCTTACAGTTAAGATCACCGTTACATCTTGCCTTCCACAGCTAGCTGTACATATCATTCTGCGATGCTGTTAAGACGTTATGGAAGACAAGTCTACTTCCTCTTAAAATATAACAACCACCACCAATCATAAGACAAGTCTTCTATTCGTTCCTAATTTCAAATCCGGCGAGTGCTGCAGTTGTCTTCGTATTTGCATTCCAGCTACATACCGCAAGAATATTGTAAGAATATCACGTAAGTATAATATTCTGCTGTTTTAACCACAACATATTTTACGCAATACTTAAAATGAATGTTTTGACCCCTCGCATCCCATCTCACCCTCTCACCTGGAAGTGTGACTTAATTTTACGTAACAGAATCGAGTCCGTAAGTTAAACGGTTTAAGAGCTATACATATTCTTTAAAGGTTGAAAAGTGTACTCTCGCTAAAGTCTTCAAATTTCGGTTCTGAACACATTTCTAATGCTTAAACATACCAGTTCTTCCGTTTTGATTAATTGTTTTAAATTAATCCGTTTTCGCCCCGTTCGCACCCCCTCCCATCACTCAGTAGAAAGAGCTCCTCGAGACTTAATTTTATGTAAAAGTGTCATGCTTTTACGTCAAACGGTTTGAGAACTATAAATATTTTTGTTTTAGGGTTGGAAAGATATACTATCGCTACAAATCATCACCTTTCGGTTCTAAATGCGATTATATTGTTTAATTTACCAATTCATACGTTTTGACCTACTTCTTTTTAATTAAGCGCTTTTCACACCCTCGCAACCTCTCTCACCCCCTCACTTGAAAGAGCTCATCGAGACTTTATTTTACGTAAAAGAATCAAGTCCCTAATTGAAATGGTTTATGAGCTATGAATATTTTTGTGTTAAGGTTTGAAAAATGTTCTGTCGCTAAGTCATCAAATTACGTTCCTAAATACGATTTTTAGGCTTAAATCTGCCAATTCCTTCTTTTTGATCTACTCTTTCGAATTAATCATTTCCCCCTCACACTCCACCATCTCAAAGAGTTCATCGCGAATTTTTGGTAAAATAATCATCTTCGTACATTAAAATGTTTAAGAGGTATAAGTACTTTTATGCTATGGGTAAATTAGGGTAAATATATCGGAAACAGTATGTGCTAGATATTTTTCGCCTTCTTGTATGGAATTATTTCTTCATAAACACAAAGATGGGCAGCCAACCGTTAAACTAATCAGTTTAAATAAACCCATACAGGGAAGGGCAACCGTCTGTATAACTAAGAATCATCGATATACTTAAACAGAGGACATCTTACTATACAACTTGACGCCGTATTTGTACTAAAAAGAGCGAAGGCAATCAATCACAATGTATTCCACGAACTTAAAAGGGAAGGTATACGACCGTAAGACTAGCCCTCAGAAAAGTGAAGTCTGCCTTAAAACCGCACATCATCCACCTTAGACTCGTAGCAGGTTTACCAGGTCGCCACCATCTTAGTGAAGTAGAGACCGCACACGTGTTTCTCTAATCTAAGTAGAGAAGAGTACTCAAACGTAAAACTGTGCTTCGTGCAAAAGCGGGAAGGGTACTTAGCTGTATAGGTATGACAATGTGGAGGCCAGTCCACCACAAAGCTACGCGTAATCCAAATAGAGAAGGGCAGCAAAACTGCGCTTCATCAACTTTAGAGTCATTGCCAGGAGAGGGAGTAGGGAACCAGGTGGGACGGGCGCTGCGCCACAATCTTGTGGCTTAGAGCTCGCGTAGGCTGAGAACCCGCGCTGGCTTTGTTCCCAGTCAGACCTAGCCCCGAGCCATAATGACGACTCATGAGTTGGCTTTAAACACCACAATACTGAAGGTCCGTCATTCAACACCGATCGTTAAATTAAGATTATCTGCAGCTAAAGTTTTTCTATATATCGTTCCACTTATTTACACAAAGAACTGTGTATAGTCAAAATACAGATTCCGTTTGAGTGACGAAGAGCAGTTGGCGCAGCCACAAATTACTTTACCTGAAATAAAACCAGATTTTAATGAAATCATTAAAATTCAAATTAAAGTAAATTCTTGTAATTCATTGCCTGTACATTGTGCTGCTAATCCGTATGTGCGTCGTCCTTCTGTCACCGCTAGAGGTCACATACCGTAGTACCAATAAACGTGGAAAAGTTCTTCGTCTGGGTTAGGTTGCCCCCTACCTGATCATAGACTCGCGTGGAAAATTTAACTCAAAAAAGTGTGTGACCGAAAGAGGTAAGCGTGGGAAGGAAGTGGTCGTGGCTTCGTCGTGGCCCCAAAATTTACCTGGTGTAAAAATTAGAAGCAACGGAAAACCATTTTCATGTCTTCCAACATTGGGGTTTGAACCCACTATCTTCCCGAATGCAAGCTCACAGCTGCGCGCCCCTAACTGCGTGACCAACTCGATCGGTAAAGTGAAGATATACTTGATGTGAATACGTGAAACGAAGCGGATACAGAACAGTGTTATAAAGATGGAATATAACATTGTTACCACGATCATCTGAGGGTTGTAAGATTTATGTACTCTTGATCAGTAAGACTAGAACTGGTAGAAATAATTAAGTGCACGTTAGTTTTTATTGCTGACATAATTTTAAATGAATTTGTTACAACTGTTTCTCATGGTTCCAATGGATTGTGATCAATAATACTCAGAGCTACGTATTTTTCTGTTTATTACAAAGAATGGCAGGCAATTATTATCACAATTAAAATAATTTCTGGTGCCTGGTTTTTCATCCGGAAAATAAAATTAATGCTACTCACAAAAATACAGTATATTCTTAAAGTTTGTATGCAACTATATGGTACGCAGTAGTTTAAACATATTAATATACTAAGATACAATAATAATGTCTTCTTTTCTAACAATTTCGGAGGTGCATATGGCCCAGGAGTTCACATGTCTCACATCAAAATATGAAAACTAGGTTCATTCCTTGAGGCAAACGTGGCCGGGCGTGGAGCTAACCACTGTACCTCACCAAGTGCCAAGGCTGTGGATAGTGGAGGCATTTACCTTCCGCGCATCCAAGGGCCTCCATACGGAGATCACCTTGCATTTTTGCTTTGTTTTTTCGTTTTCTACAATATATTTTGTTGTAGTAGAATAAGACATGGAACGTAGCATTATTGAATTGTATAGATGTTTAATTTTAACTTGATTAAATTTACCGGGCGAGTTGGCCGTGCGGTTAGGGGTGCGCAGCCGCGAGCTTGCATTCGGGAGATAGTGGGTTCGAACCCACTGTCAGCAGCCATGAAGTTGGTTTTCCGTGGTTTCCCACTTTCACACCAGCCAAATGCTGGGGCGTACCTTAATTAAGGCCACGGCCGCTCCCTTCCCACTCCTAGCATTTTCCGAACCCATCGTCGCCATAAGATATATCTGTGTCGGTGCGTCGTAAATCCAATTGAAAAAATGATAATATTTAATAATAGCAACATCGTCTAGAAATTAAGTTGTAGGCATTGAGTAATACAAGACAAAATTAATGACACGCCAGGTAAAATAAATGCAAATGTGTCCTGTTACACAATCAAAATGATGCGATTTGGGCCTTCAGATATGTATTAGTACTTAAGAAGTTTCACTAACAAGGGGCACCTTTGACCTCGAACGCTCGGAACAGCACGCAACCATGCTTAGAATAACAAGCAATCAGAAACAAAACAGTGGTGTGCGTCATTTCCATGCAAAATGTTGCATTCTACCTCAAGTGACATTTTAACAGAGAGGAACAAAGTAATATGATATCAATACCTGGGAAGAAAATAATATGTAATTTAATGGCGTCAGTGTATCCTTATATTTTCAATCAGCAGCGCCAGAAACTCTCTGCTTTACAATACTTATAATAGCGCAAAACACACATATACAGCAGTACCACACACCTGACAGTGCACATATTAGACCTCAAAGTTCAGATGCGGGAATTCCATGAAGTGGTTAAAACAAACTGGCAGAGAACAATGTGGACACCTCACTAAAGCCACGTTATCACATTCCAAATCACTTTCGCATTCACGCAGTCCAATATCAAAAGCCACACTAATTACATTTTCAAATGATTATGTTGGTATATCAATGTCATAACCTGGCTTTCGCCAAGCATATTGCAACATAGGCTTATGCGTAGGTGCAGTAAATATATTGTAAATCACAGAGTGAAGTTTCACGATGAAATAACGATCATGTACCATCACTTGTGGTTTAGCACCTTTTAGTCTTACAAAATCATTAATCCTTCTAATATAGAGTTTATATTGCCGAAAGAAGTAAACATCAAAGGGTTGACAATATTGTGTTGTTTTCGGTGGCAATAACTTCAGCGTAACATCTTTGTTTGGAAAACTTGCATCTAGAAGGGTACGATATGTATGACCTGCCCAGGAATCACACAACAATAGGCTCTTTTCATTTGTTACATTTTCGCCAATGACTGAAGTTAGAAAACGTTGCATGTGTTCTTTAGTCATTTTTCCACTTTTGCTTGCCTCCACATGAATGTTTCGTGGACAGGTTGTTGCAAGTATCTTTAAAATATTTGGACCGAAAGGGCCTTGTGTCTCTTGAAAACAGATGTACCACTTGTCTGCTAGTCTGCCTGCCATTAATAAAGCCACATCAATTGTTTAGCTCTGGGTAGATCTATGTACCCCAATACATGTAGTTTTCTCTCCTCTGTAGGACAGTGTTGATGCTGAAGACATTTCGTACTGGAATTGACTCTGGTCACTGTTCCAAACATTACCTTTCTCCACACCCTCCTCCGTTATAAACATGTTCACTTCTTCCACAAACTGTTGTGCCTTCTGACGTATAATACTATCGTCTTCTATGTCCTTACGTGTGACAAATGTAGTAATATGCCTGGATTAAATGCCATAATCAGCCTTGAGATGGTCGATAAAGGAAATGGAAACTTTGAAATTTACCAAGCCAACCATTTTAGCCCCTTCTAGTGCCCACATCTGCAGAAGCCAATAGGGAACTGTAGATCCATACCGCCTTGCACTATCAAATTGAGGTAGTGCATACCCTTTTATAGTTTGTAATTGCGACATTCTGTTTCCTTTGAAACGATCACCAGCTCCCCGTTTTCTAGATACATCATTTAGAATTAATGTGCAATTTGATTTACTTTTGATGCATTTATAGCGCTTCATTAGTTTGCTATAGTTATTGAAGCCACGATTGTAATAGTCCTCATAAATGTTCTCTAGAGGGTTGTCATCAATATCTTTTAATACACTGGATCTCGTCTACTTGAGTGGTGAGAATTCGTACTCACTTAGACTTGACTGTTCCTGTTGCTCTGGAGATGAATGTCGTGCACTGCTTGAAGAGCCACCTTCAGGTTCATATTCCTCCGGTCCTTCAAAATCCGTATATCTATCCAGCGAAACGTCGTGTATTTCTGTGTCATTGCCATTTTATTTCTGAATTATTATGTTTATATCCGCGAACTCCATATCCTCGGCCCCGATGTCATTTCTGCATTCAGCATGTTGCAACTTGGTCCCTAATATTTGGACCACATGCGAAGGATTAATTCTACTCATTATATCATTGCACTGTACACAGTTTACACAGTAACTCGCTTGCGAACACTCCAAGAGTCAAATACGCACTGCAGCTATACCGTTCACGCAGCTGGAGCACTGCTTAGTGCAGCTACACTATGCCAGCGTCTCGTGGCACTAGCAGACAAGTGCGGAGTTTTGCATGGAAATGAAGCACACCACAGTTTTGTTTATGATTGCTTGTTATTCTAAGCACATTTTCGTCCGGTTTCGAAGGTCAAAGGTGTCCCTTGTAAGTCGGTGGGCAAGAGAAATGCCATATTAATCTTTGAAAAACTACAATATTGGATTAGCACATTTTTACAGGAATGCCACAAAGAAAGCCTATATCCTCACCAATTTTGTGAGAGGTAAAACGTGGAAGAGTATATGTTCCCTTCCAGGAGCTCAACATCTTTGTGGCCAAAATCAATGGCGCAGTTTGTCCCTGTATTAAAGGTCACCAAGGTGTTTTTGCCGTAGTTAAATGAAAATATGGTAGAAAAGGAGATTGTAAAAGTAGGACTATTAGACAGTATCATATGGCTGATAACACAGTCATGAGAGAGTTTTTAAAGAGTAGTGATGAACGGTGGAAAAAGGTAAATAAAAATGGAAGCAGGCTGTGGGATAGGTTTTATGCAATTTTTAAAGAATGTGAAAACAGGTGGTAGGGAATTATAGCGACCCGCTATATTATAACAGAGAAGTGAATAGACAAAGAAGGAGCTGCGGATCGAAAGGAAAAGAGTTAGAATTGGTTGGGAAAATTAGGAAAAATTGAAGGTACTAACTAGGAAACTGACTGAAGGAATCAGGTATAGATAACATGATGGCAAGCATAATTGGAAGTCATACAGATTTTCGTGAAAAATGAAAGGGTATTAATAGGTACTTTAAGGCAGGAACAGGTTCTAAGAAGGACATTCCAGTATCTTTAATGAACCGCCGTTCTTGAACAAGGGAAATATGTATGTGAGGATCTACAGAAGTCAGAAGTGATCCGAAACTGGTGGATGGGAGTATTCTATCCCTTAATAATAATAAATCTACGAATACAGTCCCACGAAGGCAGTTCACGTAAACGTAGATTACAGAACGGAAAATTAAAGGAAAACTAACCAACCACTTTAATAAAGTTCATTAGACTATCCCAGAATAAATCAAATTATAGAAATATTAATAATAATAATAATAACAAAAATAATAGTGGGCGTGACGTGGCGAAAGTAGGTTAACGGACTGCAGCCATTTTGGACCCACAGATCAACGGTTTCCAAAAACCTCAAAGTAATTGCTGGAAGTGAGACAAAGGAGGTCATCGTTAAGTTCCAGATTTCAAGTTCATAAATATTAAGCGGGAATGAACATACACATTCTAAATATTTGAGCGTGACTCGATAGGATCTGATGATGTTCTTATAAGAACAAAACATGCTATTCTTTGTTTAAAAGTGTGTATTTTTATTCCTGGTTTAATAAGGTGTTTTCTACAGTTATGTTATAGTGAAACATTTACTCTTAACACGTGTGTTCGGTAGACAGGAAATATTTTAATTACATTGTTTGTGTTAATGTCTACAAACTGACTGGGATTTTCACCTGTAGCAAAAAATATGCTAAAATAACCCATGCTTTCCAAATAGTCTTATAAATGACCCAATAGTTACAGAACAGTTTCAGATGTTCGTACACTTGGTACGATTCTTGAGTACTCTATGACACAGCAACTAATAGCTTATTTTTAATCAGATGGGCTGAGTGGCTCAGACAGTTAAGCCGCTGGCTTTCTGAGCCCAAGTTGGTAGGTCCAAACCAGGCTTAGTCCGGTGGTATTTGAAGGTGCTCAAATACGTCAGGTCCGCGTCAGTAGATTTACTGGCAAGTAAAAGAACACTCTTGGGGATTGGGGAGTGGAACCCAGCAACTCAGGATCACTGAAAATTGTAAAAGTATTTAGTCGGATTTAAGTCCAATATTATTATTTATTATTTTGAATGAAACCCCCTTCAGAATGGGAACCAATTCGTTTATCGCAAAGGTAAGGCAAATCTTGAACAATAGAATCTCTTTTACAACAGTTATTTTCAGCTTTAAAATGTAAGAAAGATCCCCAGATCGCACTGCGTGATTTTAATTAAGGCTCAAATTGTGTCTACCGTTTAGTTTTAATTCCAAAATTGAATTACTATGTTCTTATGGATAAAAAGTTTACCGTTCTAATTTAATACCGGAGTAATCGAAAGCAAGCAGAAGTGGAATGAGTTCAATTGACCGTACATCATATACAATATGGAGTTTTACAAGGCCCCGTTCTAAGTCTAATTCCTTTTCTTGTACGAATAAGTGACGTACGCTGTAACACAAGTACTAATACCCGTTCAGTTTTATGCGAATTATGCTCATTTTCTTAAATCCGGCAAAAATAAGAAAAAAGCTCAATGTACGTAGTAGGCAAACACTCAACATTGAAGTTGAACGGTTCTGCAAATATGTTCTGGTAAATAACAAAATGACTCTACAAATAGTATTTAATTTAAATAAAAGTCAATTCATCTTGGTAATGAACCAGTTAATTTATTAGGAGCAAATTTACATCCAAACAAGAACTGCGATGCTGACACAGATTTCAAATACACTACCGTGAGTGATGTATTTTTTGAAAGCCATCAAAGATAAATTCCCATTGAATATCCTTTCCATATCTACTTTTCAATCTTTCACAGTATTGTAAGATACGGAATCCTACCGTGGGGAATCTGCAGCCAGATTTCTGAAGTTTTATTTATCCAGAAAACGCACCTCATATGTGTTTGTTTAATAGTGATTCAATTCAAGAACTTCTATCTTACATTTATGTAAAATATCATTGGTCTCGTGGTTATATTAATACATAGAATGCGCCTAGTGCTACTTCGATAGAGCGAACGATCAAGAAAGAGTGGCCATTGGACCTCCAATTTTGAATCTAATTGAACGCCGCGTCCGCCCTATGTTGAGTGATCGAAATAAGTGGGCGGTGTGATGAAGAAAGTATACTGGCTGCGGGATTAAATACCGTTTCACAGTTTTTAAAATTAGGAAATCACTGAAATATGCATAATAAATGTTTAGGAGGGAATTAAAATAACAAAGTATAGGATACATACATATAGTAAAGAGGGAAAATTAGCACATTTCCATTCATTACAAACGAAATCAATGTACTTTGCCATTAAATAAATTTACCCCTACTTACAGAGAATGAAAATATTGAACAGAAAACCTTGAACAAAATTATATAAAAACATAGGGAAAAAATCCATTCCACTTTCATAATAATAATAATAATAATAATAATAATAATAATAATAATAATAATAATAATAATAATAATAATAATAATAATAATAATAATGTTAATAATAATAATAATAATAATAATAATAATAATAATAATAATAATATATCAGAAGAAGATGTTGCAGGACAAACAATTTGAGATAATTGTTTAAAAAGGGGACAGTCCTTCTTGTGTTAATTAACTTAAATCACATACTTACCTGGATAATTCACTTCCATATTTCTTGATGAAGATTCTGGCAATGCCGATACTTTTATTTGCCTTATTTTGCACCTACTCAGACACCACTTATGGCTAGTATGGGATAGGACAAGGCTAGCACTGCGAATGCGAATGATGTGGCAGTGGCTTTTATTAAGGTATAGCAACCTGATGTGAAAATGGAAGCCACAGACTACCACCTATCAGGCCTGTCGACAGTTCGATTCGAACTTACTGTATCCCAAATGCAAGCTAGGAGCTAAATGCCGCGAATCACATAGCCAACTCTCAGTAGTAGTGGTGATGTAAAACTGAAGGTCCTCATATTATTCCTTACCGTAGGCAGGGGGGATGAGGTGACTAGGAAATTCGAAATATTTTAGGTGTGGCGTTAGACAGCAAGCGTCTAGTATCATCGTTGTTATTTATATATTTATTTTCAAAATGGCGGGGAACTGTGATTGTAGGATACCATTTAATAATAAATAGTGTTACTGGGTTTTCGTCCTACCAACTACTACTTACGGTTTGGTGAATCTACTGGCTTAACGGTGATGTATTTGAGCACCTTCGCATACCAAATATGCCAACTTGGTCTCAGAAAACCAGCGCTCAACCGTCTGAGACACTCAGCCTGGCAGGGTACAGTTTATGGTGTTTCGGTGTTTCGTCAGTTCCTAAGAAAAATTACAAGTAGGCCTACTGTAGACATGCTGGATTGTGTTATAAACACACGCAACTTAATTCTGCTAATCGCCAAAAACTGTGTACTTTTACTAAAAAATCCTCTGTGTCTTCTCTACAATTTATTCAACTGCATGCCACACACGTAGAGAGCATAATTTTTGCATTTAATTCATTTGATCTAATCTATTAAATGTAACGCTCTGTAAGCGGAGGAAACTATGTGGCTGGCACTTAATCTATGGCTTCGCTATTTCCCTTGGCGCCACCCAGAGTGTTGTAGCAGCCATGTTAGTCACTCTATCTTGTCTTGTCTTGCGGATATTTATTTGGGATTCAATAAATTCTTTCCCAGTCACGAGACCATTAATATATTACACTTATATCACAAAAGCACACGATTACATCACTAATGCCCGATTTTAGCATGATCACACGTAGATAGATGCACTTAAAGAAGCAATATTATATCGGGTATAAGTAGGTTCATGGAAGTATTACATTCGGTACTGAGCAGAGACACAAATAACTTAGTAAGCTGGAATAGGAGTAACGTGTTACACTGTACAAGATCAGAAAGTAATAAAAACCTTGATACAGTATCCACTCACCAGGAACATATAGAAGTGCCACCTCACAAACATGTCGGAACAAAACAACTGAAGAACTAGATCATAATTACAATTTGATGTGAGTGTTATCAAGGTATTCGTTTAAAATAGTAATGATCGTAGGCGAAGGTTGGTGCAACAAAACTGAAAGTCGTGTAGGGAAAGGTACGTGAACTTTAAGTAATTTCGGCTAAAATGGCCTGGTGATGTGCATATTTGGGGGCAATGAAAAAACAAGTGGTCACTATCGCCCTGAGATTCTCCGCAGGAACAAGTTGGGTCGTTCGTAATGTGAAATCGAGTTAAATATACTGGGGTTAAGGCATGATTAAAACGTAGTCGGATGATATTGGTAATGTGACGTCGTGTATACGTACCATTTGCAAACCACGGCTGTGTGGGAATACTCGGTTGAATTTGATAGTAATGTTGGCCTTTTGTACGAGCAGATAATCGCCATTGTGTGCACCATGTGTTTGAGCTGCAGTTTTGATATGTGGAAAGAAGTCGGGAATCGGAATTTTGATTTGTAATATATTCGCGGTATCTGCACTGGCGTCTTTCGCTGCTATATCGGCCATATCGTTGCCTACGTGCCGATTATGCCCTTTAATCCATATTAGCGTTATAACAAAACCGGATGTTTCAAGTCGAAATAGAAGAGACTTAACTTCGTAGACATATGTATTTGTATGAGGGGCGAGTGATTGCAGAGCTTGTAAAACACTTTGAGAATCGCTGAATATATTTATTTTTTTGGATTGCGACTGTTGAACATATACGAGGGCTTGGTATATGGCATATAATTCTGCTGTAAAGATAGTTAAATTATTAGGTAACGGATATTTAAAGCTAGTGTGTAGTTGTGGATCGTAAAATGCTGCTCCGACTCCAGTATTTGATTTTGACCCATCGGTAAATAGATGGTAATCTGATGAGGTTATGGGACTTTTAAATTTCTTATGAGCGTATAATGTGGGATAAGGTACAGACATTGATTGGTTTGATGCATCAGAAGGGGCAATGATAATAGAAGGATGGAATGTTTGAATATCGTAGTGGTATGAATACGTATTAACGCGTGATGTACGAAGTATAGTCTCAGTAAGATGGTGGTTTTCAGCATAAGCCATATATATGGCGGGATACCGATGATTGGGAGGAGGACGCTGTTGATAATATTCATATAATAATTGTAATTTAGGGACAATAAGGGAGTTCGTTCTACTAATATGTTTAAGTAGGAATTTTTTGGAAAGTTTTATCCTGCGAATATACAGTGGTTCTTCCGTAGTTTCTACTAATAAAGCGTTAGTTGGTGTTGTGCGGAGGGCACCCACACTGATACGTAGTGCTGAAATTTGAGACGATCCAAAGCTAATCAACTATGTTTAGAGGTTAAATCAATAATGTGGGCACTATAATCAAGTATGGACCGAATGGTTGCATGATATAGCTGTAGTGCTGACAAGGGGTCAGCACCCCATGCACGTTTCGTTACCGTTCGTAAGATGGTGATATAACGATCAGATTTCCTAATAAGATGCCGTATATGAGTTTGCCATGTGAGTTTTTGATCGATATATATTCCTAAATATAAGTGTTGTGAAACCAAGGGAATGCAATAAGTGTCAAAGTTAATAGGGCTTTTATCAAAGGTTCGTTTATGTGTAAAGATCATCGCTGCACATTTAGGTATAGAAAGTGAAAGTCCATGGGCCGTTAGCCACTGAAAGACTAAACTTAAAACCCGAGATATTGTGGCTCTACAAGGGTCAATGTGGGAATCAGAACAATAAATAACATAATCATCCGCGTAAGCTAGAATTCGAGCGTGTGGGATCACAAGAGATTCGAGCTCTTTCATGTAAAGGGCAAACAAAATTCCACTGAGTATCGAACCCTGTGGTAAACCTTGTGATGTGTAACGGCTATCAATTGTGTGTTGGGGAGATTTAATAGTTAACCGGCGGTTAGTAAATAGTTGATTTAAAATAGAAAGGAATTGGATGGGGAATCCAGCACTAAATAATTTCTCCCAGAGGATATGCAATAACACAGCATCATAGGCACCTTTAATATCCAAAAAAACTGCCACGATAGATTGTTTCCGCCATTTTGCTAATAAGATGTCGAGAAAGAAAATAATGATAGGTTCTTGTGTACTATTACCACGTCGAAAGGCGAACTGATACTTGGGTAATAGCGAGTGATATTCCAATACCCACGCCATTCGTTTCATAAGGATTTTACAAAAGACTTTGCGTGTACACGATCCCAGAACTATGCCTAGGAAATTTTCAGGTTCGGTAGGTCGTTTTGTTGGTTTCAAAATGGGTGTGATGAAAAACTCGTTCCATGATGCTGGTACATGTAAAGTCTCGAAAATACTATTATAATATTTGAGTAAATAAATTTGGACATGGGGGGTAAGGCCTTGAGCATTTGATAAGTAATTGCATCAGGTCCTGGTGATGAGCTATTAACGGTACATAATACAGAGTGTAATTCATTATATGTAATTGGATTCAAAAGGGAAATAAAAGAACAAGAATTATTCTGTGAGGTGGGTAAAAAGAATGGATTTACTGTAACAGGGGCAAGGGTGTATAAAAAATCTTCTAGAACTTGTAGCGGATAGGCAGAAGAAGTTCGGTATTGGAAAGTTCTCGTGATCATGCGGATCGCGTTCCAAAATTTCGTTGCTGGAAGTTGTGGAGTTAATTGAGAAATAAAAGATTGCCAAGCTTTTCGTTTTTTTTTGCATTAAAGACGAGCTTTGTTTTCGCAATATGATTTCGCAATTGAAAATAATGCTGCTGCGTCATTGATTGGCGATATTGTTTGAATAATTGTTTGCGCTTATGAATAAGATCGTGACATTCTTTATCCCACCATTTTAGTTCATATTCCTGTGTATGGGTCGTCACGTTTAATGGTCGACACGGATGAAACATGTTTAAATATTGGGTTAAATAAGGGAGTAAGAGGGAAAAAGAAAGAGGGGACTTGTGTTTCTGCTGCAAAGTATAATTGGGGTATGATTGATAGTTAGAAACATTAAAATTTTTATAAGATTGGACGTTACTTATACAGGAGGGTGTCTGAGACTGGGACTGTTGTGGGTGAATACCATATGTGATGAGAATTGGGAAGTGGTCACTAGTGTGAGTATCAGATAATGTATGCCAGGTGGTGACAGGGGCCATAGTTGAGCGGCAGAAAGTAAGGTCTACTGCGCTGGGTGGAGATCCAGGCGGAGTTAAACGGGTCGGGGAGCCGTCATTTAAAAGGAACAAATTCTGATGAGCTGAAGTAGTAAGTAAATTAGAACCTTTGATTGTATCCACCATACATCCCCATTCAGTGTGGTGGCAATTAAAATCACCAAGAAGGAAAAGATGTGGAAATGTGTCAAATTGTTGAAAAAAATGCATCCATTGATTCTGAGTAATGTAAATGTGGGGAGGGCAACAGATGTTTATGAAACAAGTATTATGGTGTACTATTCCTACAGCATAAGTGTGCGGGATGATATATTGTAAAGAGAAATGTGTAACTGATAAGGAAGTACGAACACATGTGGCAACTCCATCAAAGCCGTTACCATCATGTCGGAAAACTTGATAACCTCGTAATCGAAAAATTAAATGCGGTTGAAACCACGTTTCTTGTAAGCAGATAAAATGAGCTCGTGTTTCATTCAGCAATATTTGTAACTCATGTCTTTTAGAGGCGGCACTTCGACAATTCCATCGTTCCAATCATGCTAGTATGTTCATGATAGAGTCTCGTAGTTTATATAATACGTGGTGAAGTTGAGGCTCGTGACCCATACTTTGGATTAACATTACCAGCAATTGCTGGATTTCATGTTGAAGGCGTTCCTTGGAAGGAGGATAATGAATATCTTGAGGGGTTGCGGAGGGTTGCTGCCTAGCAGATGTGGGTGCACTTGAGGGATATGCTAGTTGCAGAGGTTGTTGCATGGCACTCGTTGACGGGATCGAATGTACTGGAACCGAAGGTTCGTTTCGCAGAATGGCCATGTATCCTTGTCGGTCGAAACCGGGTTCAGGTGTAGGAGGGGGAGATTGCATGATTACTTGGGTGAACTTACGCTTACGCGGGTTTGGAGTCGAAGGGGATGGGGGATTCGACGATAGAGGAGGGAACTGAAGTTCTTGTTGCTCGGAATTATAAATTGGAAGGGCGATTCGGGCTTTAGCTTCGGGAAAAGATATGTGTTCAGTACTCATTAATTTTTAATGGTGACCTGATACTTATGTTCAGGACAAATTGAGGAACCTGTGACATGGTTTTTCTTACAGTACGCACATTGTGTAAATTGCTCAGTACACGCCTGGGTTTCATGTTGTTGCGCACATTTCCCACAACGAGCGTTTCTCGCTTGACATTGCCGAATTGTATGCCCATATCGCTGGCATTTGCGACAGCGAATGGGTGAAAAGATGTAAGGTTCAACTTCCATGTACACCTTATATAAGGCGACATGGGAGGGTAATGTTTGTGATCTGAAAACAATTTTTACTGAACCCGTAGGATGGTATTGGGTTTCTCCATCTTGAATTGCACGGCGATTAAGTCGTTGCACGCTTTTAACTGGTGCCTCGGATTCCAGGTACTGTAATATGTCATCATTCGATAAACCTTTTTCAACTCCACGAATAATGCCTCCTCTTAACACTTGTGAGGATGGAATGTAAGCTTTAATTTTGAGGGTATCAAGCATAGGATTACTCAAAAATGCGTTTGCTTGAGAAGCCGTATGGAAAGTAACTTGTAGTCGATTACGTCCTTTACGTTGGATCGATTTGACATTGAGTTTAGTTTCATAAAATCGGCGTGCAAGTGCCATAGGGTGTAAATTGCCGATGTTTTGCTCGTTTATAGATTCAACAAATACAAAGAAAGGTCCATGATGAAAGCGATTATAATATTCCGGGGTAGAATCCACTTGGGACGCCTCGGATTGATTGTTAGATTGTTGGAATTAGAACGGTCTACCACTTCCGTATTACGCCTCTGTACATCTGACTCAGTTGACTGAGAACCTTGCTGTCGTGTCGTATTACTAGATGAATTAGTTATGGGTTCCTCTTCCATAGGTAGCACAATTTCACGCTCCACTCGTAAGGAATTCCCGGTTACCGCCGACGTTCCTCCACTGTCGGTCTCCATTGCTTGTCACTCCCGCACCACACTTGAACGAAAACACAAGTGATTACCACTACCGCGCACCACTGACTCGCACAAGTAGAGTAGTGTACCGTACCACTATCACTGCGTGACTCGTTAGTCACTCTATAATCTTCTTTCTAGCTCATTGTATAGAACAAATATAAAATGGTCTCTTCCATTAATAAATAGAAATGCAAGATGCACTACATTCATAGAATAAATATAAATATAAAACAAGAATAAATATAAATTACCATTTCAAAGGATAAATAATAAGGTTTAATCTGCTCCACATTACAAATTTAACCACAGATTAGGTCTTATTTTCCTGACCCGCTTCTGGCGTCGAAGTATAGTGAAATATTGGGGACGATGAAACTGGCATCTCTGGCCGATGAATACTTTATCTTTTATAAATTACTGCAGATTGTTGGTTTTTCCTGTCATCATAGCCGTGGATGGCAAACCTCGGGTTACAGATTTGGTTTTGGAACTAGTGAGCTTATAATTTGGCTGAAATGTTGATTGGTCACACCGCCATCGTCCATTTCAATACAGTGTTGCAGTTGTTCCAGTTTCTCCAAAACTGCTCCAAAATTCTATTTCGTTGGACCAGAGATAATTTTAGTTTGTACTTGTTCTTCCAAACGCAATTGATTGTTGAGTAACTATGATGTTGATGTGTTGTGTAACAGTGGTTATGCCTGTATTATCTCCAGGCGAGTATATAACATTCTGCCCACAAAACGTTTGCCTGGATATTTGTCTGACTTAGGAAGTGAAGTTACTTGATAACGAAGTAATATATAATTTCGTGTGGCTATTTCTACCCGGTGCAGCCCTTGTAAGGCAGACCCTCCCATGAGTGTGGGCGGCTTCTTCCATAAGTAGGTAACAGTGTGTTGTGGTGGTGCATAAAGTTATGTGTGGTGTGTGAGTTAGAGGGATGTTAGGGACATCACAAACACCCAGCCCCCGAGCCATTGGAATTAACCAATGAAGGTTAAAATCGCAGACACGGCCGGGAATCGAACCCGGGATCGTCTGAACCGAAGGCCAGTACACTGACCATTCATCCAACGAGTCGGACGATAACGAAGTAAAATTTCATAAATCTTTTCAACTCTTTGTTGAGATATTGATTTCAATTTTTTTTATTGTCTGGGTGAAACATTCATATTATCCATTGGTAGCTAGATAGCTTTTTTTGCTAGGGGCTTTACGTCGCGCCGACACAGATAGGTCTTATGGCGACGATAGCTAGATAGCTAGGTGCGATACAATTCATTTCTGAAACAAAAGTCTTTAAATACACTGACTGACAGAGCAAATGCAACACCAAGGAGTGGTCAGAACTTTATGCCAATTGCAGGGTAGACTGACGTCACTGAGGTATGCTCATGATGTGAAATGCGCCGCTGTGCTGCGCACGTAGCGAACGATAAATGGGACACGGCGTTGGCGAATGGCCCACTTCGTACCGTGATTTCTCAGCCGACAGTCATTGTAGAACGTGTTGTCGTGTGCCACAGGACACGTGTATAGCTAAGAATGCCAGGCCGCCGTCAACGGAGGCATTTCCAGCAGACAGACGACTTTACGAGGGGTATGGTGATCGGGCTGAGAAGGGCAGGTTGGTCGCTTCGTCAAATCGCAGCCGATACCCATAGGAATGTGTCCACGGTGCAGCGCCTGTGGCGAAGATGGTTGGCGCAGGGACATGTGGCACGTGCGAGGCGTTCAGGCGCAGCCCGAGTGACGTCAGCACGCGAGGATCGGCGCATCCGCCGCCAAGCGGTGGCAGCCCCGCACGCCACGTCAACCGCCATTCTTCAGCATGTGCAAGACACCCTGGCTGTTCCAATATCGACCAGAACAATCCCGTCGATTGGTTGAAGGAGGCCTGCACTCGCGGCGTCCGCTCAGAAGACTACCATTGACTCCACAGCATAGACGTGCACGCCTGGCATGGTGCCGGGCTAGAGCGACTTGGATGAGGGAATGGTGGAACGTCGTGTTCTCCGATGAGTCACGCTTCTGTTCTGTCAGTGATAGTCACCGCAGACGAGTGTGGCGTCGGCGTGGAGAAAGGTCAAATCCGGCAGTAACTGTGGAGCGCCCTACCGCTAGACAACGCTGCATCATGGTTTGGGGCGCTATTGCGTATGATTCCACGTCACCTCTAGTGCGTATTCAAGGCACGTTAAATGCCCACCGCTACGTGCAGCATGTGCTGCGGCCGGTGGCACTCCCGTACCTTCAGGGGCTGCCCAATGCTCTGTTTCAGCAGGATAATGCCCGCCCACACACTGCTCGCATCTCCCAACAGGCTCTACGAGGTGTACAGATGCTTCCGTGGCCAGCGTACTCTCCGGATCTCTCACCAATCGAACACGTGTGGGATCTCATTGGACGCCGTTTGCAAACTCTGCCCCAGCCTCGTACGGACGACCAACTGTGGCAAATGGTTGACAGAGAATGGAGAACCATCCCTCAGGACACCATCCGCACTCTTATTGACTCTGTACCTCGACGTGTTTCTGCGTGCATCGCCGCTCGCGGTGGTCCTACATCCTACTGAGTCGATGCTGTGCGCATTGTGTAACCTGCATATCGGTTTGAAATAAACATCAATTATTCGTCCATGCCGTCTCTGTTTTTTCCCCAACTTTCATCCCTTTCGAATCATTCCTTCTTGGTGTTGCATTTGCTCTGTCAGTCAGTGTACTTGTGATGTGAATACTGCAGCATCGTCGGAAACAAGAATTTATGGAATGCATTTGTGACTGAATACTTCTTTTAGCATTAGGATCGTGGATATTGATTTATTCGGTATAATCTCTGGCCTTGACGATCGAGCATCGACTACTATAAAAAAGTAATAATCGTAGTAGAGGGCAGCAAAATGCACTTGTATTACCGGTACCTCTCAGTTTTCATTAGGCACCTCTATGTGCACAGCGGTACTGTATGTGGATAACTCTGGACGTCAGCACAGGCATGACAAGATTTCATGCCACATATTCGATGTCCTTCCAATGCTCTTCCAGTAGTAGTACCTTTGTGCCACAGCCTAGATTTTTACAATTTTTTGGCTATTGGCATTTACTTCAGCCAAAAGATATGATTTTAATAATACTCGGACCAGAAGCCACACTCCTCAAAACCATGTCATAATGATCGCTGAATTCTGAAGAATTGTTTTGATCGAAAAGGCAATTTTTAAGCCTTCTTTTTTTATCTGTGGCTGCCTTTATAGAGTCGAAAGTATCGTATTTCTCCGAATCCAAGATGAAGTTTTTTCTCAAAATCCATGTGAAAAATCACGGATCGTCTTGCATTCGTGATGTAACTGTAATGAACACTACTGGCAGCTACCACTGTAACCACGCAGGGTCACTTCACCCACCGCACGCGCACAAATCTCGACCTTCAACATCCGCGTCTTTTGATAGCGGGGGCAATTGATTGTACAGTGCCTCTGCGTAACGTCACTGGTTCTCAGAATATACTCAAGAGAGAATGACATTCTGCAAGCCTCTACAGAAACGTTTCTCAAATCCGCAGAATGGCATCAAAATATTTGTTCTACGTTTCTGTCTTGAGCTAATAACACGGTCGACCATAATGTACCATACATCGGTACCCCGGTTGCGCAGGAAATGTCATTCGAATTGGAATATCAGCCATGTGACACTTAAAATTCTTATAAAGGACACGCTTACTCAGTGACAGATTTAGGACTCGTCTACTGTACCTGACGATTAGTAAAAGTAACAGTTTTATAGTCAACAAGAATATTTTCGCGATGGATCGTCGTATTGTAGACACACGAGGAACAGGTATTGCCGGCAAATTTTCAACGGTTTTTCGTCGATATTTTGATGCCAATTTTAAGTTAATTTTTATCAAACACGCGGAAATGAAGAATAATTGTGCAGCCGTAAGAAAATACGTCAAAACTAAAGTCCGAGTTCGGCGTTAACATGAAGCCAAAGGTAGCTAAAATGCGTGCTATTCAAAAAACACTGTCAATAGCCCGCAACAAGGACGCTTTACAAAGGTCGAAGGTGAAATTGTGAGGTATGTGGGTGAAAATGTAAGGGCAAAATGGCCATATGAAGGCGAACAAAACTCGTTGCTTTCAATATCCGTGCCTTTATTGTACCATACATTGCTAGCCGCTGAAGCCGGCCAGCGAGACGTGCGTCGAGCGGCAGCTGGTTGAACCTGACGCTTAGTTTTATTGACAACAGGAATACTTTCGTGATGAATCGTCGTGTTGTAGAAACACGTGGAACAAGTATTGCCGGCAAATGTTCAACGGGTTCTCTTCGATATAATGATGCAAATGTTTAATTAATTTTTATTAAGCACACGGAAATAAAACGTAATAATTAACAGTTATTGTGCAGCTTTAGGAAAATACGGCATAATTAAATCCAATGTTCGGCTTTGGCGTAAGGATAGAGGTAATCTAAAGTGCGTACTGTACAAGAAATGCAACCAGTGGCCCGCAGCAAGAAACATAAACATGTAAGATATGTGCGTGTTAAACTGAATGTCAAAATGGCCATAACACAAGATACGATACGAATGCGGGCTCGCAGATAGGAATTCCCTGAACCTTCTAATTCAATATCCGATTTCTCTAAAGAAAATAATACTAACGAAGAATAATTATTCTCAGCTGTTATAAGTGATCTGGATGAAAAGGCTATAGGCCATTGTTCACCACTTATTTCATAGGAAAGCACAGCAGATAAGCCTACTCTAGCTAATAAGAGAGGGAGTTTGGGATCACATTCAATAAGAAAGCAGTCGCTTTAAATCTCTTGCTTTATCTTCAGGAAAGCATCTTAACATTTAGATGTCAATTCAAATGGACTGTTTGCTTTTATCCTTCAGTTCGTCACGCTGTGTCTGTGAGATTCGCGAGTCTTTCATTACATCATATTTCTTAATCAGCAGTTCGGTCTCACTGTGTTTATATGATTGTACCATGTGGACTGCAATGCAATTTTTATTTTCAGTTTTCCGTCTTACATATGTCTGTCTAACGAGCGAGCTGTGAGCTCGCATCCGGGAGATAATGCGTTCGAACCCCACTGTCGGCAGCCCTGAAGATGGTTTTCCGTGGTTTCCTATTTTCACACCAGGCAAATGATGGGGCCGTACCCTAATTAAGGCCAAGGCCGCTTCCTTCCATTCCTATGTCTTTCCTGTCCCATCGTCGCCATAAGACCTATCTGTATCGGTGCGACGTAAATCAACTAGCAAAAATTATGTCTATCTGTCTGTCTATATGTATGTATGTATGTATGTATGTATGTATGTATGTATGTATGTATGTATGTATGTGTGTGTATGTATGTGTGTATATTCGGCGTTGGCGCAAAGATAGAGGTAGTCTAAAATGCGTACTGTACAAGAAATGCAACCAGTGGCCCCCAGAAAGGAACATAAATATGTATGTATGTATGTATGTATGTATGTATGTATGTATGTATGTATGTATGTATGTATGTATGTATGTATGTGTATCACGAAAAATGGCTGAATAGAATTTAATGAAAATGGGTGCGTATATTCGGAGAAAAAGGAACTACAGGCTAGGCTACTTTAGGGAAGGCCTAAAATGTAGTACTCAAATATCTATGTTGTCACTGGACCTGTTATAAAACACTGCATAATACATTTATAGAGCATAATTTCCAAACATTTATGTCTTATACTGTTCTACCTTACCGCCTATGACAACAAAGATATTCCGGAATTTAGGCTCTTAGGCCATCATATATTTTTATTGACCTCGTACTTCTGACTTAATTATATAGATAACAGTGGGCTGGTATCTCACTCCCATCTATTTCTATGTCATTGTACGATGGAAGGCACTGCAGGGATTCTGTTATAGGAGTAATGCAATGTTCCTCTTATATGCAGATCTGCTAAAATTAAATGCAAACTTTCAGGTTCTCTTTTGTTGTTTGGAATCGAATCCGTGATTATGGGTTGTGAGCATCCGCGATTTACCCAGGAAGCAAGTTAACCAATGTACGACAGGTACGACCGTTGGCAATGCAGTTAACATCTACAATTTGAATTATTTAATAATAATAATAATAATAATAACAATAATAATCATAATACACATCCTCTGGAAAGGCTTGGTGGTGAGCTAATGTGTATAAAATGAATGACGAAGACCCCATAAACACCCAGACCCCACACCAGTGGAATTAAGAGAACGAGGAGGTTGATTCCAATCGAACAAATGATTAGTGTAGAAAATAACCTGATGGAAAGTATTAGCAATTTCAACAACATGGTGATTGACAAATTCGCTTGTCGTAAAGAAAGGAGAATGGATACTGTTTGTAAATGTGAAAGTGAAAAAGAATAAGAAACTGCTTTGTTAAATTAAGTGTATATTATTTCTGTGCTTTAAATAATGTTTAAATTTATAACAGACTTGAAAAATAGAAATCAGTAGTGTTTGATACATGAAAAGTTTAAAGATAGTAAGAATAATATAAGTGTGTTCTTTAGATTAATCACATTACAAAGTTAGCTGCAGCCCTACCGAAAAAGTAATCCGTTGTCGTATTCTTAAATTCACACTTTTATCCATATGAAAAAGCTGTGGCTAATTTTAACAATGGCAATTGAGTGAACTGTATATGTTCATCAAGTTTCGTAATGCGTATTATCAGCTTGAAGGTAATCGTTCTGAACCGAATATATCACGATGTGAATTTCAATCGCATTGTCCTATTGTTATTATTAATTGCATGGAACAGCTAGAATCGATAAAATCTTCCTCTGTAGTCGTTCGCATTAAAATTGAAACAAACGAACCTATTCCAGCCAGCACTACTCTACATTACATCATTATTCATGATCGCATAATAAATTATAAACCTCTAACGAATGAAGTAATTTTCTTCCAATTATTTTGCACGAGTATTTCTTCCTTTTTTCCTAACAATATATATACGAGAGAGAGGATTCTTTGCTTCAGTTTATTGATATTGGACACACCATGAGTGCAAAACTTAGAGGAGTGATTGTTGACATTCAGAAATTACCCACTGGAGGTTACGAGATAGCTTGTTGTAATACAGATTCGTCTACAAATGTTTTATCTACAGCAATATTAGGTATGAGTGTACCTAATTTGGATTTCATGCTTACGTCGTTCTTCAATCTCGTCAGTAATCAATAATACCAATATCAGGTTGTGTGCAACTGTTTTTATGAATTACGTCCAATGGCACTGCGAGAGTAACCTCGTTCATAATTGACTTTGACACTACAGAAGGTGTGCCCGATTTAAAGACAACGCCTAACGGGTTTTTGCCTGTTGAGTTTCCGCGTCATTTACCACTTGTTGCAAGACATTCAGGCAGCTGTGCTGTGTTCAACGTTCTCGCAGTTCATAGTTGGTTAAAATCATCAGATGGTGTGATGAGAATAGTGTGTTCAGTAATAAACAAATTCAAGAAAGGAGGTGTGAGCAGATTCAATAAATTTGAGTGAGCTTTCTCCTCTGAAAAGTTCTTATCTATTCACGAACAACATCAGTTAAGTGTGCTTAGGCAGTGTCTACCAGATCATCTTAAGGCAAACTTACACCATCCTTGTCAGCATTCGTGAGCCAACAACAACAACTACGACTACTATTAACATCCGGGCTTGATATCAGTTATTAATTCAACAATTATTAATTTGAAGAAAATAGATAATGGTTCGTTTTTCTTGTTTGCTTTCTCTGTTTTATTCTGCTATCAATTAATTGTCATTTTTTCTCGTCTGCAGGTCTGTTCCGTGGTGCAAGGAGAGCGAAGATTTTCAAAGAAATTATTTTCAACAAAAGCATTCTGTAAATAATTATGTAGTTAAAATAATTAGTGTAATTTAATAAGTAAAAATAAATTAGTGTAATTTAAAAAGAAATGTATATGTGTTTTTAATTCTCCTACTCCTACTTTAGTCAAAGAAATATGTTTTTTAATTCTCCTACTTTAGTCAGAGTAAAAGGAATAAATGAGATGTGGCGCAGTAACTAATAGGGTAGGATAGTAAAAAAAATCTATCAACATTTGATCATCTAGTTTGGCTTTTATTTTTCGAAAATGAAAAAAAGTATTAAAATTAAGGTTTATAATGCAATTTAATAAAGAAAGTAGAAATAGAGTACAATAGTTTAAATAAAGAAAAATTAAGGTTTAAAATAGAAAGTTTCAATACAGTACAATACTTTGAGCAAAGGAAAAACAAACAATAAGTTTAAAAAAGGAAAAACAAACAATAAGTTTAACAAAGGAAAAACAAAAAAATAACTTTAATGTTTATCTAGTTTGTAATTGTATAAGATTACAATTCTCTCTAAGAATGACAGGATTGATAAATTGAATACAGAAGAAACAAAAATAGGTTTTTTATCTATTTTAAAATTCTCTTAAAGAACTACTCCTGCTATTACTTGATAAAATAGAGTGAGGATGCACATTTTTCTACTATCACCTTCAGAGTAAATGAGACTCTTTATACGTACGGAAGAGTAAACCGATGAGGAGGAGATGCTTACACAAAAAGGATACACAAAAGGGAGTCTACCATGCAAGATAACTCCACCGAGGCAAAATATCTGTATACATCGGTTATAATATGTTCATTTTGGATTTTCTCCCTCTTTATTTCGCCTATTATTTCTCTGCAAGACTGTAATGTCCAAATGGTAATGTATAAATTTGGTGTCTGTGATGTACCTTTTGTCATCATTATATGAGAGTGCTAGTTTATTTTGACGAACCGTGAACACGGAATGAGAAGTAGAAATGATGCACACTTGTAGTTTTGTCAGTCGTTCACCTTCATACAGACAACATCTGTACTGATCAATTGAAAGGTAATCGACAACATTTTTTGACATCTTTAGCTTTACAAGTAGGTTTATCCTTTTCACACAACTTAATAGCTTACATCTTTGGTCGCAAACCTACAAATTCTTCAACGATACTTCCACCGTTTTCATCCTTCATTAAACCCATTTCACCTGAATTTTTTCTTTCAATTTGGAAAGGATTATTTTCATCATAGTTTCCTGTGTCAAACGAAACTGAATTTTCCTTCACATACTCGTACATATTAAATGAAAAATTGTATATTACACTGTCGGTATCAGTGTATAGTAGTTGCGAGTTTGAATCAGTGTTTGTCAAAATAACGTTGTAGTGAAAATCGTTCATTTTCATTTTTGACAAATCTAAAATTGTAGCACCGAGGTAAACCGGTTGATTGTGAAGAATTTGAAATTTCCTCATTTCGATAATCATGCACCTGGTGTCCACTATGATACGGCGTTTGAAGTTTGCTTTTCGATCAACGCACGAGCACCACAACGACCCTCCCACTGTCTGACCCATTTTAGGTCGCCCAGCTTCCTTACGTTCAGTAATGAACTACCGAAAATCGCGTTATTCATTAATTTATAGAAACTTTTCTCGAACTCATTTTTTGCTAGCTTTCGTTTCTCTGTGATTTTAAATCAATGTAGCATTTAGCCATGCGCTCTGATTAATTGAATTGTTCTGTAAATGCGAGCTACTTGCGTACCTAATTCTGCACACTGTTTTAATAGTCTATAATGAAGAACATACCGTTCCTCGTTGTAAAGAGTGCACATTAGTTTCATAGATTTTTCAGGGTACATAGGATAATCGGCATGTTTATCATGAAGTTCTGGAGATAAATTAAATCTGCCTCCAATATATACCCTACATCTGCTTCATCTCCTACATTCATAATGTCCAAAAAATCGAAGTTCTTCACCCATTGAAACCCGCCCGTTGGAAGAAATTGTTGCACAGCGAATCCATACAAATCGTTCACGTCAAAGTACATTATGTATGATTCTGGTTTTGACTCGTCATATGTTGACATATACTTATTATTTGCTACTGCTTGCCGCGTAGCGCATTGCACATTGCCACCCCGTATAGAGCGTTCAAAAACTGCAGCATATCAACATCTTGAAGTAATTCTAGCTGAGCAGCTGTTTTTTTCATAGCACTCATGGCCATAGACGCTGCCGTGTAGAAATGAGCAGTATCAATACCAGATGTCTCTTTTCCGCTCAATCTAAAGTCTTCAAATACATCAGCCAAGTGTAAAGTATCGACTTTCAAGTAAAAATTGGAATATTCACCCGATGATTTACAGTTAAAATTATTCCATATATAGTGAGCAAACGCGTAGTTTTCTTCCGATAGATTTTCACCCTTCAATGAGCTATATAATGAACTCCTTAGCGGCAAACTACTGTCCTCTAACACCTCCATACTACTGACACATTCGTATGGAAATATTCCTTTCCGAGAAGCAAGTTTAAACTATAAATCATCGGTGAAATACCGTCTCGTTACAAGCTTCGAGTCCTCACGAAGTAATAGTGCCACTTTGTCCAGCGAAAAAGGAATAAAGTTCTATGTGTCTATGAATCTCAGTTCAACACATTGTCTTGCGTTATAACGTATAAAGTTTGAAAATCCCTTCACTGCTAATAATTTAATATTTCCTCCAAGATTTGCCGCAGCATCCCCTCTCTTCCTATGCAGTTCTTTAATTATAAAATGGCCATCATAGGCCGTCAAATTATGGAATGCTACCGGCAATGTTAAAATTTTACGATACTCTAATTACACGATTGATGTGCTGTCCCCTGTAAACACCCGTTAAATGACAATGATCTCGAACTTTAATTTCATTATCTGCGATTTCCTTCTCACATATGTGACATAACGTAGACGAGAGGAAATCATTTTCTTGCTCAACAGATAGTGGCAACATCGGTTTCGTTTCGAAATAATATGGTGCAACAGTGTCTACTAATTTATATACGTCTCATCTACTAACCATTTAACACAATCATAACCTCGATAGAGTTTGAAAGAGCACAAATCTCTGTCAAAACTACAGTGTAAATAATATGCCAAGCTGTATGGGAAATGTTCGTGCATTGGAGTTGAATGCGATGTGTTATCATCTGGAAAACAAGTAGACACAAGTTTCAGTATGCATTCTGTCTCAGCGTATACAATAAAACGCACTGTCTCTTTAACCTTATACTCTGTAAAGTGAACTAGTCGTTCACTATCCGAAGGCATTATATTTCTTGCCACCGGAAATTGTTTACAGTCCTTACTGTGCAAATCTAATTTTTTCTCATTACAGAAGTAAGAAAAACATCGTCCGCATAGATAAATGTCATTCTTATGCTTCTTAAGAGATGAGCGCACAAGACGTGAAAGATTCTTAATTAAACAGAAGTGATACTTCTCTGTGTCACCAATCTGAAGCATTAGTAGATCTATTTTCTTTTCACACGACGTTTTGTGTGAAACGTACAAAGGTGCAAGGGTAAACTCTTTATTGACTTCTTTCTTTCCTATGCACACCCAGTTGTTTTCATCGTACTGCGCACCAAATACATTCACAGAGGTCTCGTTTTGATCTTCGAATTTTCTAATATATCGCATTTCCATCGGGATTGGTATGTCTTTCACATTTAAAATTAAATTATAATGTGGATAAGAAATGCGATTCGAATTATATTTAGCTGGAACTAGACCAGCAACCACACTCCATGGGAAGAAAGCATCCCGTGTGTTCTGCAGATTAATAACTGCCTTCTTCATAATTGCTGAAGGCAATGTTAGACTACTCTGCGACATTCAAACCTGGAAGCCAACATATTTATTAATGTGTATTCGCAATTCACAAATTCGTAGCAGAGAACAACCCGAATCACGAGCCTCGAACTCTGACAACTTTTTCAGAATTGATTCCTTTAAATGTTCGTTGCACCACTCTCTTAAATTCGTACCATCGTTAATTTCTGCATTCCTAGTATGAAAATAATCGTTAGGGATTTTATCGTGAAGACCATGTTGTGTGCAGAGAACAGTATTTACTTTCTATGCTTGTGTATTAAGTGCTTTCTTCACACATTTATTAAACCACACGTAAGATTTTATCTAGGAACTCTTCGGGAAGTAAGAAATCAATTTTGACATTTACCACCGCTAGTGTGTACACTCTACGACGAAACACTTCCTCAATTTGCTTACACTGTAAAGCAGAGAGATCTTCTATCTGAAGAGTTAGCCCATTAGCATTGCGATTGTGTAAATACATTTCTAAAATCCGATTACGCATTTCTTCTAGCTCGTTAAGATTTTCAATCAGCTCTAACTGAGTAGATTCTTCTCGCTCCTCGCTAGGTTCGAACTTATATGAAATTACTAAGGATCCATTTACCTCCCTCATAAACACACGAACGCGTTCAAACGCTCTCTCAGGATGAGCTTGCATTCTTCCCTCGTCTTCATCCGTCTGTAAATTAATGTCCAATTTTCTACGTTTGCTCTAACGAAACTCCATGACTAAAATGTGGGCACAAATTACTTTCTGGTGCTAAACATTTTCTGCGTTCACAAGAGAAGTCCAAATAGTTGCTGTAGCAGCGACTTATCAAGAATTTACAATCCGTCATCACACAGTATATCCATCGAGCCAGCTCATTCCCTACTATATGTAGTGAACAGTGAACAACTTCGCTTGCAAATTTGTCCTGAAGCCTACCTAGCAATGTACACTGACTGACAGATCAAATGCAACACCAAGGAGGAGTGGTCAGAACTTTGTGCCAATTGCAGGGTAGACTGACGTCACTGAGGTATGCTCATGATGTGAAATGCGCCGCTGTGCTGCGCACGTAGCGAACGATAAATGGGACACGGCGTTGGCGAATGGCCCACTTCGTACCGTGATTTCTCAGCCGACAGTCATTGTAGAACGTGTTGTCGTGTGCCACAGGACACGTGTATAGCTAAGAATGCCAGGCCGCCGTCAACGGAGGCATTTCCAGCAGACAGACGACTTTACGAGGGGTATGGTGATCGGGCTGAGAAGGGCAGGTTGGTCGCTTCGTCAAATCGCAGCCGATACCCATAGGGATGTGTCCACGGTGCAGCGCCTGTGGCGAAGATGGTTGGCGCAGGGGCATGTGGCACGTGCGAAGGGTCCAGGCGCAGCCCGAGTGACGTCAGCACGCGAGGATCAGCGCATCCGCCGCCAAGCGGTGGCAGCCCCGCACGCCACGTCAACCGCCATTCTTCAGCATGTGCAAGACACCCTGGCTGTTCCAATATCGACCAGAACAATTTCCCGTCGATTGGTTGAAGGAGGCCTGCACTCCCGGCGTCCGCTCAGAAGACTACCATTGACTCCACAGCATAGACGTGCACGCCTGGCATGGTGCCGGGCTAGAGCGACTTGGATGAGGGAATGGCGGAACGTCGTGTTCTCCGATGAGTCACGCTTCTGTTCTGTCAGTGATAGTCACCGCAGACGAGTGTGGCGTCGGCGTGGAGAAAGGTCAAATCCGGCAGTAACTGTGGAGCGCCCTACCGCTAGACAACGCTGCATCATGGTTTGGGGCGCTATTGCGTATGATTCCACGTCACCTCTAGTGCGTATTCAAGGCACGTTAAATGCCCACCGCTACGTGCAGCATGTGCTGCGGCCGGTGGCACTCCCGTACCTTCAGGGGCTGCCCAATGCTCTGTTTCAGCAGGATAATGCCCGCCCACACACTGCTCGCATCTCCCAACAGGCTCTACGAGGTGTACAGATGCTTCCGTGGCCAGCGTACTCTCCGGATCTCTCACCAATCGAACACGTGTGGGATCTCATTGGACGCCGTTTGCAAACTCTGCCCCAGCCTCGTACGGACGACCAACTGTGGCAAATGGTTGACAGAGAATGGAGAACCATCCCTCAGGACACCATCCGCACTCTTATTGACTCTGTACCTCGACGTGTTTCTGCGTGCATCGCCGCTCGCGGTGGTCCTACATCCTACTGAGTCGATGCTGTGCGCATTGTGTAACCTGCATATCGGTTTGAAATAAACATCAATTATTCGTCCGTGCCGTCTCTGTTTTTTCCCCAACTTTCATCCCTTTCGAACCATTCCTTCTTGGTGTTGCATTTGCTCTGTCAGTCAGTGTATTCCGGTAATAAGAAGTTTATTCGATTCTTGTGAGGAAAAGGATAATTCAGTTTTGTATATTTCTTCGAATGTGTTGTACCTAACAAACAGTAAAAAAATGTTCATTACTTGAAAATTCGGTTAAGAGAAATCGCACTACAGCAGCTGTTACCTCCTGCTGGGTTTCATATGCTTTACTAAGGTTCGTCACATACACTGTATAATTAAAGAGTGCACACCCTCTATTCCATAGTTCAATACAATTATCAGACAGTTCTTGCTGTTTTTCTGCGCTCAGCTGCACCGCTTAACCTTGATCATGCTGTACACTTGCGTCGACTTCCTCCTTTGAATGTTTTTGCAGTCGTTTACTCTGTATGATTGGATATGCTTGATTTTCGGATCCAGCCTTAATCTCCACGTTCTTCCACTTCATAGCAACACGGACCTGAAAAGAAGCAGCATATACTATTTTGAATTATCAAAACAATAATACAAATATGGAAAAAAGAAGTTACATTTGAGAAAGAAAAGACCTTCTGCATACTTACTTAATTCACTAGCGGCATCTACTGTAGGAAGCACACTTGATGATACCCCTTCTCTATGCCTTTATTCATCATTTTCAGATTATTTTTTAGTAAATTTATTTCTTCTAATTCTTCTGCATAAACTTTCGCAAATTGCGCTGGTAAGAAAACACTCACGGTCTCCTCATCTTCACCCTCATTATCGGCTATTATTTTCCTCCCGAAACGTGTTTCCACGGCTCTCAGTTCTTTAACCTTAAAAGGATGGTTAATTTGCAACTCGCTTAATTCTCTGTTATGAAACTGAGGTGCCTTTGCTATCTTATTTAGTTTCAGTAGCATATCCATTCTGTTGAAATTGGTATTGCTTTTTAGAAATAACGAACTAAATAAACTTAAAACTCACTTACTGAAGAGAAAAGAAAAGTAGTGGAGAAATTCTCTTCCAACTAGATGATGGTAAGAATGCCATGATCTGCTCCTTAAATACTCCAGTAGGGTGAAATCGTCGCTGGTTAGCCTTCGCTCAAAATTACAACTTGCCATAAACATCCTGTTCACCATTCGCGGGGTAGATAACCTTCAACAAGCTGCAAAGCAGATCTTGCCTATTAACAGCTGCACTGCACCTCTCTTTATTCTTTCCTCACCTACAATAGAGGGGGCCTCCAGTACAGAACAATTTGCTACTTGCGTAAGAAAATATCCTGTTCACCTTTTACCAGCAAGTGAATTTTAAAGCAAATCTACTTGCCCCATGGTCACTGCACCTCGCCCACAACAATAACCTTCAGGAAACAACTGCCCCTTTCATTAAGACCTCCCGGTATGTAGTTAATATTCCACACACGGCCAGCCTGGCCGGTGAGAAGCCCTCGCAGGGGCCGCTTTAGCCCGCAGAGGCTGAGCTGATACAGAATCCCCAAAAATTACCCTACTCCCTATTTACTTATATTCAGTGCCTTATGAATACACACTGAGTTAGCAAAACGATGGTGTAGCTGGATATACAATATATCGATATGAGGCATGATGCGGTGGGGAAATGTAAGGCATAAAATTAAGTCATGATCGTTGATGACACGTAAGAGCCCTGTGGCTGCTTGTACAATTGCTTGATTCATGTTATTTTGAAGTTCCTGGAAACATTCTTGAAGATATTATTTTCGCAGACTGTGTCAACGAGTCGGCTATTAAATTCCACCCACCGAGCTCGATAGGTGCAGTCGCTTAAGTGCGGCCAGTATCCATTATTCGGGAGATACTGGGTTCGAATCGCAATGTCGGCATCCCTGAAGATGGTTTCCGAAGGTTTCCCATTTCACACCAGGCAAATGAAGGGGCTGTTCCTTAATTAAGGTCACGGCCGTTTGCTTCCCACTCCTGTCCCTTTCATATCCTATAGTCGCCATAACACCTATCTGCGTCGGTGCGACGCAAGGCAACTAGTTAAAAAATCCACCTCGGATTACATCCGCGAGGGAGACTCTTAGTTATGCTGTCCAACATTGTTAACCGTGAAGGCGATTTGGAAAAAGCTGGCATCGCAGCTGGACTTCTGAAGAAAATTCGGACTTGCAGATTCTGTGATGCTGCTCTCTCCATAATTAAATTTAATTGGTGCGTATGGCAATGAAAAAATGTGCATGTTGGTAGGACTTTTTAATTATAGTCTGTAAACCACCTGCATCACCACTCATTACCGCTTCCCCGTCGTATATTTTCACAATAATTTCACCGGTTTTGCCATTCAAAAATTCTCTAACTGCTCTAAAATACACTGCGCATGTCCTTCTGCATTCAGTTTTAGGATTAAAAATTATCCCGAATCTCTCGTACACAGCACTATCTACTTCGTACCGAAAAACAATATCCTCTTGAGTAAGTTCAGAAACATCCGTCGTATAATCCGACATTACAGCTAAAAATTTTGTTCGTTTAATTTCACTTCGTATTTCTTCCTTACACACCTCAAGAATACATTGTAGAAGCTCGTTCTGGTTAACCGTAGATGTTCCCCTAAAGACGGTGGACATCAATAAATGGGCTTTGAGAGAATCATCTAATTTTCCAGCAAATTCTAATAATCCTCGGACCGAGCTCGATAGCTGCAGTCGCTTAAGTGCGACCAGTATCCAGTAATCGGGAGATAGTAGGTTCGAACCCCACTGTCGGCAGCCCTGAAAATGGTTTTCCGTGGTTTCCCGTTTTTACACCATGCAAATGCTGGGGCTGTACCTTAATTAAGGCCACAGCCGTTTACTTCCCACTCCTAGCCCTTCCCTGTCCCATCGTCGCCATAAGACCTATCTGTGTCGGTGTGACGTAAAGCTACTAGCAAAAATTAAAAAAATAATCCTCGGAAAATGCCGGGATTTGATGAATGATCACTCTGGTCATGGCCTCGTAGTGAAAGTTCAGTCCTTTAGTCCCAGGGGTCCTGGGTTCGATTTCCAGCAAGGTCGGGAATTTTAACCTTAATTGATTAATTTCTCTCCCCCCAACTAGTATCTTATGTGGTAGTGATTTCGCCAATAAAGATGTGTCTACACACACAAAGTTAGATGTGCGATATGACATATGAACTCGCGGAATAGGACATTACATACATACACTGCGCAGATCACTCCGACGTGCAAGGCAGACGATATCTGCACTGAAGCGTTACCAACTGCTACTTAAAAAAACAAGTCAGCAGGCTAGAGAAAAAAATGGCCAGTAATAATTTAGACGCAGTTGAGGCTTCGAGTGCTGAAGGATATCTGCACTGAAGCGTTACCAACTGCTACTTAAAAAAACAAGTCAGCAGGCTAGAGAAAAAAATGGCCAGTAATAATTTAGACGCAGTTGAGGCTTCGAGTGCTGAAGGAAATTTAAAAGCGAAGTTTCTACAAGAAGAGCGTAAAGTATTTGTACAAAAAAAAAAAATGCCCCGGAGTGATATAACTATCGGGTATTGCATTATCTGGCACAGTAAATCCCCGGCAGGTTACAGATTTATACGAAGTAACAAACTGTTAAGCTTGCCTTCTAAGTCCAGTACCGGTATCAATCGTTATGTTGGAAGCACTACTGATTTAATGGTTTCAAGCTCAATAGTAAAGAGACTGCACGAAGAAGCTAATTGCACCGAGGAAATAAATACATTTGTTCGATTATTGTTAATGAGGTGGCTATTCAACTCCGGGCACTTATCTGTGAAGCAGCTGATGAAGTACAGGGACTTGTCACTGGATGGACTGGAAAAGGATGTAGGCCTAGAAAAAGTGATTGCAACAAAATTTCTGTGAATGTGTTCGTTGGATTTGCTTCTCATTTTAAAATTCCTGTTGCGTACTTTTTTTTTACTAAGGACCTAAAGGCTGGAGGGTATTTGGTAAGAGTTGTCCAAGACCACATGCCATGTCAAGAGTGTGTTGATAAAATTAGTAGTATCCAGAGTCCATCTCCACTAACGTCATTAATAAAAATCAAAGACAGAGGTGGTCTCAGGTATCCAATGCCAAGTTTTGTTTCACTGGTGATGAAACTGGGGTAAGTAACGGACGAAATGATATCGCTAACGGTGGGCAGTCCAAAAATAGCACAAATATTAACCGAAATACTGTTGCCACATGTTGCTAAAAATCCTTTTCTACAGTATGGAAAAAGTGATCATCGTGAGGAACTAATCAGAATAATACTGCAGAAGTTTCTGCGCTCCTCTGTCACTAACTACGCTAATGGCATGAGAGATGAGTATGGCCAAGAATACTTCTTGGGAAGAAAAACAGTTTATGAGAAGAAAATATAAAGGAAAATTGTTAAAGGCGTTTCTTTTCACTGAAAATCTACGGTGCGGTGGTAAAAATATGTAGTGAAGACCTTATATCCTTTTAAATGCCAGACATAAATTTCGACAGTTATGTGTGTTATCTGAAATGAAAATCCACAGCTGAATTGAACTCCTAGGGGTAAAAGGTGAACATTTATTATTTTCTACTTCATTACGCTCAGTAACGTATATAATATATAGGGAGTATAATGTAGAGGTAAATTTGTGTTGGTTTTAACTCCCGTTAGCAATGCTAGCGAGTGCTGATATGAGGTGGTATACTAGCGCTACAGTGGTTAAGACGCGCACTGCCAGACGGACACTGTTTCTGATGAGAGCACTGAGAGTGAGCAGGCTTTGTATTCCTTGTAGTCTAAGTTCTAGCTCGTTGGTAGTGACAATTACATGGTGTTGGCAAGCTGTGTAGTCCGCTGCTGTGGTGTCAGGTGTTAAGTGTCAAATGACTTGTTTTATTTTTGATTGTGTTCATTGGTGGTGAATGGTGTTTTTTAATGTGGATTTATATTACTTGAAGTCTGAAGAGGCAAGTGTATGTCATGGAATGTTTCGATTCTCGCTGACATTGTATCACTATTCGTTATTTGTTAATTATGAGCTACACCAGTGAACTTTCTGTTTCTCAAGAGTATCTTAGTTTCCGTAGCAGTATTCCTCTGAGAAAAATTATAGTCGATTCAGATTCTTCGAAGGTAATCATTTCTTGATGTGCTGGAGATGTCTAATTGGGGGGGGGGGGGAACTAATACTTACTCATCGATGATGATTGTTGTGTGTTTCAGGGTTGGAAGATTTACGATTCGGGACCAAAAACTGTAAAAGTTCCCCTGGTTTGTTTGCCACCTGTTAGTGGTACTGCTGATGTTTTCTTCAAACAAGTGCTTGCCTTGAACGCAAAAGGAATACGGGTCATATCCGTAAGTAATGTGTTATGGTGTTAGTAATTTACTTGCTCTACTGGCAACTTATTTTGTAAGACGTTATTCGGTTGGTGGTAAATAAGATTTAATCCTGGTGTTATATGGGGTGTAACAATAAGGTATGGTCAGACTTTGAGGACACATTCCTCATGCGTAGAAGAAGAAAATATGTTACATAGACATGGATCCGGACATGCTTGTATTCCATGTTACAACTAATTTTCTGCAACTCTACATAGTACAGTAATTATGGGAAACACAAAGGAACAGAATGTACCAGCATGCCTCATCAAATTCTTCCTTGCATGCAAATTACAGGGGTCCATGGGCTGAACTAATACCCATGTAATGTTCAAAATGCTCTCCTTTAACATTGATACATGCATCAATACACTGTCACATTGAATCCTGGATGTGCTGATGTATCCCCTGATAGTGTGTGCTTTTTTTACATGTGTAATAATAGTGTTATATTTTGAACTTGTGTGTTTGATAGACTGAAAAGCTTTTAAGTCGCATTAGCTCAGTCGACACTGGAATGTATGCCTTCTTCCTTAGCAAATCTGTTGCATGAATACGTTTGTATAATGGTTTTAATGTAATATCTTACTGATACATTGTTACATTACTGTAAAATGAAACTCATTCTTCTTTCAAGTACAAAATTAGATGAGTCAAGAAGTAATTTTTTCATGCATAATTGCAGAACAATGTCCATTGTTTTCTATCTGAAAAGTTGTTAACCTCCGTAGGTTGGTTTTCTGATATTTTTTTCAAGACAGTTCTATAAGTCATTTGCGGTACTTTATTGGGTTGGTATTGTTATGGAGATAGGTAACTTATAGACAATTTGCTGGCTACTTAGGGTTGATTAATGGGCTAGGCCTGTAGAAATTCTCTGAACTCTTGGAGTCCTAATACCCTACAGTTATCCTTCGTGCATGTCTGTTCAAAGATTGCATTTGTAACATTATTTTTATTTAATATTTTATTGAACATTATTAGATTACAGTAGGTACTTTCAGTTCATCCCGGGGTTCGCCAACTTGTAGTATCATCATTGGCTTCGTAAAATTATATTAATGTTCAAAAATAAAACGTATTTTATTCACAAATACCGAATCGAATGAATCTGGAAATTCTTTTTTTTTTTTTTTTAGGTATAATTAGGAATTTTTTTCTAATGTTTTCCATCAGACTTGGCTTTGAACTGTAACTTACTTGAAGTTTTAGAAAATTTAGTACTTGAATTAGCCAATTCCTCGCACAACGGAGATTTCCGAGTAGCACTTTCACCATAAAGGAACAGATCACTTTTCTATTCAACACCTGGCATATCTCTTACACATTCTAGATCGTTAACAGAGGAAGTGATTCTTAAAATTTGAAGATAATGATTTTTTCAATGCTTTTTCCCTATGTAATTTTTGTTTATCAGCGTATTTTATATAGGCCCCTAAGTAATTTGCATACCATACTGCCACTTTGTTTTATATCGTAGGCCTACTTTTCTGTTGTATAAATCTATTGGTAGAAACTCTGTGCTTATAATGGAGAGCCCCAGATTGTCTGAAAGAAGACTAAATGGGTGTTCAAGAAGTGAACTTTAACGAGATGTCACATTCTTAGCTTTGTCCATCTTCAAGGTCATTCACTCTTGTCTCAGTAGTTTTCTGCTCTTTGACTTCTAAAAGCAGCATCAGTATTTTTTGAATTACTATCAGACCTCTCTTGCTACTGGAATTTACAGCTCTGGCAAATTTGTATGTGGTACAATATAAGTAGTGTAGTTGCAGGTTGCATTTTGGGGAGATGGTGAGTTTGTCCATCACTATTAGCAGCCCTGAAGATAGTTTTCCCTTCTCACTCGCACGAGGAAAATGCTAGGTGTTAGCTCAGTTGAGACCGTGGTTGCTACTCACTCCTATTTCACCATTGCTGAAAACATATTTGGAGTAGTGTATTTTATATAGGCCCCTAAGTAATTGGAGGAAAAATATTATTTATTATTACAAGTTGCTTTACGTTTCACAGACACAAATAGGTTTAATGGCAACGTTGGGGCAGGAGAGTTCTAGGATTGGGAAGGAAGCGGCCATGGCCTTATTTAAGGTATTGCCTGCTGTGAAAATGGGAAACTACAGAAAACCATCTTCAGGGCTGGATACTGGTTGCACTTAAGCGACTGCAGCTATCGAGATCGGTGGAGTTAAAATCATGGCACTTTGGTAAGTGGTTTGTATGTTGTAATCATACAGTAGTAAATTAATGTTTTGCTATACCTGATGTAGAAGTGAGGAGAGATCCTTCCTTGATACTTGCCAGGGACCCACCAACCTACCCCAGAAAGTATTCTCACCGAGCTCGATAGCTGCATTCGCTTAAGTGCGGCCAGTATCCAGTAATCGGGAGATAGTGGGTTCGAGCCCCACTGTCAGCAACCCTGAAGATGGTTTTCCATGGTTTCCCAGTTCCACACCAGGCAAATGCCGGGGCTGTACCTTAATTAAGGCCACGACCGCGTCCTTCCACTTCCTAGGCCTTTCCTTTCCCATCGTCACCGTAAGACCTATCTGTGTCGGAGCGACGTAAAGCCCCAAAAAAATATTCTCTATAGAAGAATTAAAACCGAACAGCATGAAACTAAAAAATGGAACCATTTTCTTTGTTACTTTTGGGCAGCTGCCATCTGCTGTCATATCCACGGGTTTGTACTCACAGCTAGCACATTATATCCCCTGTGCTAATAAAGGTAAGTCATTGATCATTAATTTCCATTTTGTCAAGGTGAATCTCTCTCACGAAATATGGGCCACATTGCCTTTGAAAGGCTGTTTTCTGTGGCTGCATGGCAAAAAAAGGCTTTTTTTTTTTTTTTTTTTAGCTTTAATCTATATTTTATCTTAGTCAGCCAGGCTGAGTGGCTCAGACAGTTGAGGCACTGGCCTTTTGACCTCAACTTGACGGCTCAGTCTGCTGTTATTTGAAGGGGTTCAAATACATCAGCCTTGTGTCGGTAGATTTATTGGCTCGTTAACAAACTCCTGCGGGACATAATTCCGGCATCTCGGTGTCTCCAAAAACAGTCAAGAAGTAGTTAGTGGGACATAAAAGCAATAACATTATAATTTTTGTCATTCATCTTTGGTGTTACTCAATAGCTGTGTACAATGCACCAACGTTGTTAAGCCTGTTCAGTGCATTGTGAGGTTGTCGGAGCCTCAGCCATATTGCATCTATAACCCACTTTTCACAAACTGGCAATCGAAGGAATTACATGAAACAAATCTTGTCATACTACGTGATAATAGTAGTCATATTTGAGGCATTATTATTATTATTATTATTATTATTATTAATATTATTATTGATCCGGGGTATCTGTGGATTGCAAAGGTGAAAGAAAGTGCTGGGGTGAATGGGTCTAACTACAATGTCAAGAATTGAATTTAAAACTTAAACTGAAGGTTATATTTTCAAAAATTTCAAACTTAACAATTTTTAGAGGTACAAGTAGTAATCATTAAACAAGTCTAATGCCTGTTGCTCACGGTCAAATTTTTGGTAAAATTATTTGACAAAAGATTTGACAAAAATTTCTCAACATCTTTTATCAAATATGTTGTGTTGTACACGGTAAAATATTTCTTCAAACTCATACCAGTGCCATCTGTTGGTCAAAACTCAGAATTAAATTTGTTTGGCCTGACCTCTGTGGGAATAGGTCCCAAGTACTGAAACTGATTGTTTTGCTCTTTGGCTGTCAGATGAGCATGTTCTACTGTCAGTGAATAAATCACAAATGCCATCAGTACATAGTAAACAAATTGCAGCTTTAGTTGCAATAGCTGCATGTGCAGTTATTAAAAGGAAAAACAGTAGGAAGAGGAGAGCTATAAGGTGGTGGACCAGACCTTGGGTGGGATGATGGAAGGGGATTGTTATCTTTAGTCCAGAATGAATTGAGATTAGAGGACACTGAATCATACAGGAATTTCTTAAGAGTGAGTGAAGGGAACTTCAAAAAATTGCTCCAGTTAGTTGGACCTAGAATAGCAAGAAAGACACAAATATGAGGCAAGCTATTCTAGCTGCAATGAGACTACATGTAACACTGCGATTTCTTGCCACTGGTGAATTATATACAAACCTCATGTATGCTACAAAAATACCTTTTGGTACCCTGGCTCGTATAATCCCTGAAACATGTAGGGAGATAGACAATGCATTAAGGAAAGACTATTTGTAAGTAGGACTGTATATTTATTAATAATTATATCACAACATAAGGTAATTATTTTATTTTATGACATATTTTACTCCATTTCTTCCAGTAGAGCCTCTGTAAGTAAGTTCTGTATTTTTTGTTTAGTTAAAATTTTCACTCTTTTGTTTTTTATTTGACGGAGCTCACAAGCAATGTAGTTTGCAAATGCTTCCTCTGAATCTACAGCTGAAGCTGACATGGATGCTAATACCTGACTAGCACTTGCCAGCACTTGGTCCTCAGGTGAAACCTTTTTTCTTTTTCTGATTGATGTACCTGAAAAGTGGAAAATCCCTCATATTTTAAAAGTATCATTAATGAAACCACGCTTTCCTAAGAATGTTATTTTAAATTAAATGCAGTAACTCCATTTTACTGGGTATATAATGTTTTGTACCTTCTTTTTGTGGAGGCTGGTTCATCACACTCTTTGTGCTAGAAGCAGGTGTGACTGTGTCAGACTCCTGAACTAGGTCTACCAGTGCCCCGTCATCATCTAATGCTATATCATCCATCGTCACCATGGAGCTTCCTTCAAAATTCTGTAAGGAATTAATTTTCATTTCAGGTTCCAGACACAAATGAAAAATGGTTAAATATTGCTCAAGAATTTGAAGAGAAGTGGAACTTCCCAAACTGCATGGGAGCAATTGATGGGAAACATATTCATTTTGCAGCTCCACAATCAAGTGGATCACACTATTATAATTACAAGGGCACAAAACGCATTATTTTACTAGCAGTGGTTGATGCAACCTATAAATTTATTTATGTGGATATTGGAACTAATGGTCGTGTAAGTGATGGGGGTGTGTTTCAGAAAAGTGATTTATTTTCAGTAATGCATGACAGAATGCTGGTCATACCTCCTCCTCGTCAGCTGCCTGAATCTGACAAGGAGTTTCCCTTTGTTTTTGTGGCTGATGATGCTTTTTCACTGTCCATAAACATCATGAAACCCTTTCCCAACAGAGTATTGACAATGGAGCAAAAGAAATTTCAATTGCAGGTAGAGTCGGGTAATGTGTGTTTGCAAACAAAGTAGTGTTCAGCCGTACTAATTTCCATTTCTTGGTAAAACGAAAATGGATACATCAAGCTCACGATGGTATCCCTCTAAATGAAGATCTAATAAAAGGAAAAAACAACTTGAGGCAGCTCGTGAAGGCCTGAGTAAGAAAAGGGAGTTGAAAAATCAGGTAGGCCAAACTGTTGCACAGTCTACTACTGATTTAGAACCTAGTTGTAGCAATGCTACTGTTGGACAATCTACCACTAATTTACAGCTTAGTGGTAATAATGTTGCTTTTCATAACAGATCTATTGAAAATCAATCAAATTAAACTAGAACTGAGCAGAAATTATCTGCAGTTTCACCTGTGCTGCTAGGTCAGAGTGATTCGAGCTACATGCTAATACATAGTGGCACTCTTCAGGATTTATTAAACAATTTGAAATGTCCTGAATGTGACCGTGCTAGTCTAAATGTTGTGGTAAAATATCAGCTTGGTTTGGCAAACAAGCTGCATGTAATATGTAGTGCATGCAAGCATTGTACCAACAAGGTGTATACCAGTCCTAGGGCCAAAGTACAGTGTAAATCTGAAAGACCTCCCTTTGATGTCAATAGAAAAAGTGTAGAGGCTTTTCTAAGTATGGGGCTAGGCCATAGATATATGGAAAGGTTCTGCATATGCATGGGTATGCACTGTATGAACTCCAAGATATTCACCAGCCACATGAATGGCCTAGCCACAGAGGTCATAGATGCAAAAATGAAAATGCTTAGGGAGTCCAGAATGAATGTTCGCAAAGCACATGAGGATGTTGATTCTTCATTAGTGAATGCCAGTGTCATAGACATTGCTGTGTCTTATGATGGTACATATCACAAGCAAGGCCATACATCATTGTATGGCATTGGCCTGGTAGCTGATATTTTAACAGGACTGATCATTTACTATGAGGTTTTGTCAAAATTTTGCTACTATTGTGTCACTATCGCTAATGAAATGGATCCTGATATACCAGAATTCATGGTGCTTTCAGGGTATCATAAAAAGAGTGGTGAATGCTGTAAAAATGATGATGGCTCCTCAGGTTCAATGGAGGTCACTGCAGCTGATATAATGTGGAGATCTCTTCAGGAGTGCAAGATGAGATACACCACTGTACTCTCTGACGGAGATGCTAGGACCCACCAGCACCTGAATGAAGTTTCAATGTATGGTAAAGGTGTGGAAATAGTAAAAGAGGAGTGTTAACCATGTGGCAAAGAATGACCACAGCATTTTTTAAACTAAAAAAGGACACTAAAGACCTAAAACTGGGTGGTCGTGGCCCTACTAAACTGAATTTAGAGAACATAAAGAAACTCACAAGTTACTATAGACAGGTCATTCAGAATCATTTACCAGATGTACCTGCCATGAAAAATGCAATATATGCTACCCTGTACCATTACAGGTCTACAGATCACAAACCAGAACACAAAAAATGTCCCCAAGAAACAGATTCTTGGTGCTTCTACAATAGAAGCATTGCCCGTGGCGGGACTCCACAGAGCCATACCAAGATGTCTGTTCAGTTGTCTGACAGCATGTTATTGAGAATTTTGCCTACCTACCAGAGACTAGCAAGCAATGAATTGTTAGCTCGCTGAGTCCACACGTATCACATTTTGTCTGAAATGGGTGAAATTTTCCATTTATGTTCAGAAATAGACAGTGAACAAAGTTACAGAGCAAAAATTCAGGTTTCTTTGTTCTGAGTAAGAAAAATAAAAATTTGTAGGAAAGAAGCCATAAAATTTTTAAAAAATATTATGTGTGATATTAAAATTTATTACAGCTAAATCTTTGAAGTTACTTGAGATATCTTTCTGTAAAGTTCTTAAGCCTGTTTGAGGGTATGTAATATCAAAATACTAAATTTTAATAGCATTGCTAATGTGTGTGGAAGATTTTGATTAATACATGATTAGCAAAAATAATTTAAGTAAAATGCATACATTTTGAGAATGAATTGAATAATTTCAATGAAATGTTGTATACATGTTAGTTTCTAAGTTTAAAGTCAGCTGTCAAAATTTCAAGAAGTTTGGTTCAGAAATATGGAAGTGTGAAAACTCAGTACCAATGTCCCATAAGTAAAATAAACCTGTCAGTGGACAAAGTTGGAGCTATTGTTCAAGTCACCTGTACTTTGCATAACTTCCTTCTGGAATAGAACAAAGCAGTTTACATGTGTCTGAACAGCACAGATCAGGAAAATATAAATGAAGGAAGGCTGCAGCATGGAAACTGGAGGAACAGTCAGTCAATGGAAGGAACTGAGGGGCAAAGTGGAAACACAGCAGCTCAAATACCTCTGAACATAACAAATAATTTTAAAGGTTATTTTAGTAGAATAGGACAAGTGAAGTGGCAAGAACATTGGGTAAACAGCTACCGATTTTGAAGGCAGAACAAACACTTTTTTGATTTCACTATTTGCTGTCTTGTTTCATTTTTGTTAATTAGTCTGATAATATATGTAAATATAATAAAGTATTACTTAACAATTTTAATAGATCTAAATGACATGCAGCTCAGTAATGCAGGTGTTTAAACTCAGTAACCAAATCATTCCTACAATTACATATGGCAATTGTTACTTCATCTCATCAGCACCACTAGCAAGGAGAGAGACCAGTATGATTAAGAAGCACCAACATTAAAATACCCCTACCTTTCTTCTCACATGAAACTGTTACAAGTGTTGCCTGCACTAAAACGTCTAATGTTATTTTAATGAACAGCTTATACAATAGCAACCTTAGAACCAAGCATCAGTGTTTTTGTTCTCTTAAATAAACAATATTTCAGAAAGGTTTCTTTATTTAGGCCTACTTACTTTTCTAACTTGCTTCTTAATTTATTCTGCTTCACTTTTATGGGATATTTATAATGATGATCATTAGAATGCAAGTTATTTATTTCATAAAATGATTAATATACTTCGTATTCAGTGCACTTACCAAGACTATAGACTCAGTAAATCCATCTTCACTGAGCTGTGACATGTCAAGGTTAGATTTGCTACTTCTTGGCATGATGTGGTCAGTAAGAAACAGCAGTCTGTCATACCAAACAAATGATGGCCTGTATACATCATCGGAGCTCATTCCACTCTTCAGTTTGTTAACTTTATTCCTGAAATCGTAATGTCAATCCATTAAAACACATGCAGTAGGCCTATGTATAATAGTTACTGCTGCTTAGAAAACATAGGCCTTTCTATGAATGGCTAGACCGAACTTGAGATAGATCATTCAAATAATTTATCACAGGCCGAGTACCAACTACAATAACGGAACAATCGTCTCCCAGATCGTAAAATAATAATAAAGTGAAGGAATAATACTGCACTAACCTTTCGTTGTTGAATTGTGTTCGTAGGCCATTGATCTTGGACTTCACTTCTGAAGAATCCGTGTTTGGCCGGACTTCACACAGTGCACGCGCAATTTTTGCCTCCGCATCTCTCCTAGCATTCCTGTTATGATACAGTGGAGACTTAACTGCATATAAACACGTATGTTTCATATACTCTTCAATTAAAATTTCGACTGCTTCTTTCGTCCAGCCCGACATGTTTGTTTACAACTTGAGCTTCACAGACCCGCTACCAGATCGCTACTTCATCTCATACACTGCTGTGATTGGCTGTTGTATCAAATAATTTAATGAAAATAGGACATGCTCTATTTGACCATGATTTGACAAAATACTTTATCAAATCAGGTGTTCCGTAAAATTTGACCGTTAGCAACAGTCACTCCTTATTGAACAACGAGTTGTTCAATAAATGTGGTGAAAAATTTGACCGTGAGCAACGGGCATAAGAAAGACAAGATTAGTGGTTTTAACAGATCGTGGGCTTCAAGCCCTCACTTTACTTTTCCTGAGCTCCTAGCTCAAATTTACAAAAGAGCACAAATTTATACAAGGGCAGAAATCCCCTAATTCAAAGAGCACTTACTCCTAAAATTACAACATCTTAGCCTTCAAGAGGCACACAGTAATCTTAATATGAAAAAGAGCTAACAGGCTCTCAGTTTTCCAAGCCTACTCAAGGCAACATTGCATGAAAATACAATAATCTCTGGCCTTACGAGGCACTATTTACACATAGAAATCTTATTACACAGAGGTATCTAGTACCCAACCTACAGGGCCTTAGTAAAAAAAGAGCAGGTTAAATAAACGGCCCGAGTACAATTTGAATGGAGTCGAAGATTCAGCTCCAAAAAAAACTTAAAAACCTATGGGGTGCTTGGCCGACGAAACAGGGGCTATTCCCAAACTACTGAGGTTGCTCCCATGGAAATAACTTTAATACATTGCAGAAACAAAAGATTACAAAAACATGGCACCCCAGACGAAAATGAAGGGGAGCTCGAGAGGGTACTTCACTCTCTATCCCCGATTTACAGTTAAAGGTTTTCTGAAGTTTTTACGTTAGCCGGCAGGGAGTTACATTTTTAGAAATGTAGGTTACATAGTTAATGATTCGGACCTTTCCCTCGGGTTAAACTGCGGAGGTAGCAAGAAATAAAGATGTTATGTGGCCATTACCTTGTAGAAGTTCTAGCAGCTGAAGAAGAGGCCGCCCGCCTCCTGCTTGATACACACACTCGGTAAGATGACGATCATTTGGCCAAGAGAAGAGAAAATCCGCAGTTTATAAACCCTTGGGGAAAGTTTGAGACCATTCAAGATCAAACTAGCCACACCCTCTCACTTTCATTGGCCACTTTAAAAGGTACACTCAAAATTGAAGAAGAAGAAGAAGAAGAAGTGATTGGTAGAAAATTCATTGCAGAAATGAGGGATTGGCTAAATTCAAAACTGGCTGAAATAAAAGAGAAATATTGCCAACCCAAAAATAAATGAACATCAATCAATAAAAAAAAATCTTATGAATACAAAACTTCTTTGAATTATAAGTTCTTGTACCTGGCACCAGGGTGCATGATCATAGTTTTTTGGTAGTGTCATCTATGAGAGAATGTCCAAACTTCTTGACGCATGGAAAACAAAACGAGTAGAAATTTCCACAGTCAGGAAACTTCACAATAACAACATTACATCAGATTTTAGTGGTGACATCTTCTGAGTAAAGTTCTAAGCCGGTATAGTTTCGGTTTCACTGTTTTGCCAATAGGAGTTCTTTAGGCGCTGAATTTGAAAGCGCGGCGTTGGGGTGTACCTCCCGGTACTATTATTATTATTATTATTATTATTATTCCTTTTCGCATTTCACGTAAGTTTATATAAGTACAGTGCAAGTTCGAGCCACTTTCAACATTTTTTTATCACCCTGATTTTGTTGTGTAATCGAGGTTTGAGACTTTTTCAGGATTATTTGACATGTCGTGTAAAACTGTACCAGCAGGGGTGTAAAAGGGGGATAGGAATCCAATAGGGTGCAGCTCACACATCATAACAGACCATGTTTTGTATTGAATTAGGAGGATACATTTAATTTTTTCCTTTGTAAAGTGAAAACCATCAATACGGAATGATTCTAATATCTTGTAATAAAATGCCATGCAATGGTGCCAACCTAGGTATGGCTAGTGATAAAACCATTGGTCTGGTTTGGTTAGACCATTGGCTAGTAACATCATTGGTCTGGGGGAAAGTAAAGGGGGTTTGGGCCATACGACCCCAGGTTAGAGCCAAGAAGAGGCCCACAGTGCTGTAGTATCTCCTGTGAATGTATTGGCTAGTGACAAGACCATTGGCTTGTGACAAGAACATGAGATCAGCGCATTCTGTTTTCAGTAGTGGACATAACTTCAGTTAATGAATAATGACTTGTTCACTATGGCAGGCGATACAGTGTGCTTGCTGCTAGTAGAAATTCAACTGGTGTGTGTTTTCCTATAATAAGTAGGCTATGTACACTACATTAACGGAGGGGAAAGGTTCCCCTCCAAAAACGTGCCCTTCTTGTCTGGGTTCTTGAACTTGCATGCATGTTTCTGGTGCACAGAAATTAATTTACTTCCACCACACTTTAACTTCCAGATCTCTGCCACAAACTCCACAATGATTTGATCATGTAATTAACCCATGACAAACCAAGAAGTATGTGAATTTTACTTATTATGTACTTAATACAGTATATTATCATGGATACTGCAGTTGCATCCGGCACGCACCATTACACGTCACATTCGAACTTTGTGGTTTCATTATTTTCAGAGCTGTGGGTCACACATGATGCAAACTCTATTAGAGACAATAGCAAACTGCTCTCCAGTCAATAGGAACACAGAAAATGGTCGCATTTCACAGATTGACATATACTCGGTTTTAATTTTTCTGCACAAGTAAGAATACCGCAAGGGGCAGGTCGGGTCTGTGGCAAGCATAATGGATGGATCTCTCCTCTCTGCTATTTAAGGTATCGTTTCAGAACATTTTAACTTAATTTTCTCCTTCTTAAGCCAGACTGAGTAGCTCAGTGTGTTGAGGCGCTGGCCTTCTTATCCCAGCTTGGCAGGTTCGATCCTGGCTCAGTCCGGTGACATTTGAAGGGGCTCAAATAAGTCAGCTTCATGTTAGTAGATTTACTGGCACATAAAAGAACTCCTGGAGTACTACATTCTGGCACCTTGGCATCTCCAAAAACTGTCAGAAGTAGTTAGTGGGATAAAAAAAACAATAACATTTAAAAAAATTATCTACTTCCTAAATGTACATACCTACTAGTAAAGTGTTATCGAGTCCTTTTTCTGTTCTAGAGTTAGAGATTTCCTCTTGAACTGTATGTTCATAAAAACGACACTTCCTAATTGTTGCTGTTCCATTACACACACTTCATGCTTTAGCTCGTATTGTCATAAGTATTAACTTGTGAAATACTTATGTCAAATATTCCACCTTTACAATACTGTGAATCGCCTTAATTGTTAAGACTGCTGTCCCGTTCAAATTAGAAACAACCATATTAAATGAAGTCAAGTTGCAAACCTGACCCTAATGCAGTTGATTTCAAACCTTCCTGACCAGTCAGGGCATTTACTACCAGAGTTTCTCTAGCAGTACTTTTTATTTTTATTTTGTACTAACTCTGATGCCTAATAGCGTAAAGAGTTTTTAGAAGGAATTTTGTATTAACCCTCGAGCACTCGCGCTGGTGCGCAGTGTGTGCCACATTTAAACTCTATTTAAATAAACGGATGTCCATTATCACACCAACAATCTGCTGACCTGTGTTGTTAGGTATTCCTACAGTACTGTTTTAGCTATCTGAGTGAGGAGTCAAATATTTCTCCAACAGAAGCGAATTAAACTGTGTTTTAAGTTCACAGTGTCACAAACTGGCGCACTCAGTGCGCCACACGCGTCATCATGTAAGTATATTTTTATTTACAAATTACTTTTGTATTCACTAGAATTGTCTTGCGTTACTTTTCTGTGGACTGTTTGTTGCTTTCTTCGTGAGTCTCCAATAATCGTTCCGTTTATTTAGGGCTGGAAGAAATCTGTCAAGTCCACAGCTGAACTGGTTACTGAATGATGATCCTGATTTCGATAAAGCAGATAACTGTGAAAATGAGGAAGACAATTCTGAAACTGAAAATGAGGGAATAATTTTTAGTGAGCATAACTGAGAAAATGAACAGAATTATGACTCGGGGACAAGTGACGAAAGTGTGAAGCTGTGTGAAGCTCTTCATAAGAAGAGGGAAAGTTTTGTGTATGAAAGAAACAATGCTCTAGTAGATCCTCTAAGACTAAAGAAAAAAATATTGTCAAAATATTTCCAGAACCAAAGGGTGAAGCTTGGGGTGTAACTAGTGAGCTGTTTGCTTTTCACAAAATTATTGACATAAACATGATTGACAATATTGTAAACTTCATGAATTTGTACATAGCTACCCAGGTTGAACGATATAAAAGAGAGAGAAATACCAAGGAAACGTCGCATATTGAAATAATGGCTTTTTTAGGCTTGCTATGCCTTATTGGCACAAAGAAAGCTAATCACATGAACATTAGGGAACTCTGGGCTGAAGAGGACATGGGAGTAGAAATCACAAGGGCAACAGTGAGTTACAAAATATTTCTCTTTTTTTCTGATATGTCTTCGATTTGATGACAAGTCCACGAGGGTCAGAAGGAGAGCTCACGATAAACTGGCTGCAATACGGATGGTTCTTGATGGATTTGTGACAAACTTCAAGAACAGTTACAATCTTAGTGATTGTGTAACCAGTGCAGAAAAGCTCCGAGCGCTTTTCGAGGACAATGCAGCTTTGTTCAGTTTATTCCAAACAAGCCAGACAAATACAGAATATAGCTGTTTTTGCTTACAGATTCCAAAACCTTCTACACTGGAAATTTAGAAGTGTACTGTGGCAAACAAGAATCAATCACTACTGATCTGCATTTAGGGCAGTCGCCCAGGTGGCAGATTCCCTATCTGTTGTTTTCCTCAAGGACCTTATGACGTTTCAAACTCGCCTTCGGAGATTGTTGGTAGGTTAGCTTCTCGCATTGAAGGCACCAAAAAAAACATCACCATGGATAACTGGTACACTAGTTATCCCCTGTCTCTATTGAAGAAGAACGTTACATGTATTGGAGCACTGAGGAGAAACAAACAGGAAATTCCTGTTGTATTTCTGCTTCGGAAAGATCGACCCTTGAAATCATCTTTGTTCGTATACCAGAAGGACGTAACTTTGGTGTCATTTGTACCGAAGAAAAACAAGGCCGTGTTGCTGTTATCTACCATGCATGACAAGGTGTCATAGATGAAGAAACGGAAAAACCGAAAATGATCCTTAATTATAATTCAACAAAAGGAGGTGTTGACACAGTGGATCAAATGTGCGGCACGTATACCACCACACACATCACAAGAAGATGGCCATTGGCAATATTCTAGCCTTCTTGGACATAGCTGGGATAAATGCCCAAGTGATCTATTTTTCAAATGAAAACAGAAGAGACCCGAGGAGGATATATTTGAAAAATTTGTCATCTTCTCAGTTGGAATCACATCTAGTTGAAAGAGGTAATGTACCGACCCTTACTGCAGATGTTTGTTTTCCTCCAACGTTTCAAGAGCCATGAAGAAACAAATGTTGTGGAGCCTTCTCTGAAGAAACGAGGAAGATGTGTAACTTATAGACTTGCTAAAAATATAAACACTATTGTAAGATGCAATTCATGTCACATTCGTCTGTAAGCAACGTGTAAACATCACATATGCATGTGAAATTTGTTGTTTTCCTAACTGAAGGCAACATAGGTTCAAAAAACATCAGGAGGAACGTATCGATTAAAAGCAATCTTATCACATAAAATCCTCGATCAAATAAAAAACTGCACATTTTCTCACTTTTAACGCACAGTTCTACGGTGCCGATCTAACAGTCCAAAGTCCCAGAGCAGGAACGACCAGGTCGCAGACAGCTGTGAACACTTCTCTGCCATTATTCCATTAAATATGAACACTTCTCATTCCAATCAGTGCCCTAGAGTAGGGATTGAATTGTTCGAATGCTATGATGAACCAGTGTGTTACGTACCAGTAGTATCGGAAAATTTATGAAACAGAGAAATCGCATGCTAAAGAAGAAAGTTATTTAACTCCCCAGCCACTTCCTGCCAGTATTCAGGCAGACTGTTACACTCGGTACGATCGGGCAAGTTGGCCGTGTGGTTAGGGGCGCGCAGCTGTTAGTTTGCATCCGAGAGACAGTGGATTCGAACCACAATATCAGCAGCCCTGAAGATGTTATTCCGTTGATTCCCTCCCATTTTCACACCAGGCAAATGCTGGCGCTGTACCTTAATTAAGGCTAAGGCTGCTTCCTTCACACTCGTAGCCCTTTCCTATCCCATCGTCACCAGTAAGACCTAACTGTGTCTGTGCGAGGTAAGGCAAATTTTAAAAAAATACTCGGTACGCAGCAGTAATCCTATCGGAGATGAGTGGCAAGAGAAGACAAAGCACATCACAAAAAACAATGGTCAATGCAATGCTATTGTTGATCAATTTTATGAGCTTTCTATATTGTAGGCCTTGACATTTAGTTTTCTTTCGACTCTATAATATTAGGGCATCTTATAAAATTATTTATAGCGTAGACTGTAATTCCTTATTCACCGACTTTACGTACCGATTTTCATTATACCCTGTTTACCCATTTTCACGTGACTCGGCGCTGATAAGGGCTTAGTAACAAAAATCCAAATTCATGAATATCTCTGATCATAACCAGTATGGTAATAATGCATAAGACATAAATAATCGGAAATATCGATACGACCACTAATAAGATAATTATTTGGGAATTAAATTTTAGGCCTACCCCTAAACTACCATTTCATTCAGCGTGAATAAAATTACTTATAGTCTAGATTATAGCGACTTATTCGCCGACTTTGCATACCGTTTTTCATTAGGATAGGACCACTAATAACATAAATATTTGAGAATTAAATTTTAGGCCTCCCCCTAAACTACCATTTCAGTCAGCATGAATAAAATTATTTATGGCCTAGATTGTAGCGACTTATTACCCGACTTATACCAATTTTCATTAAATTCTCTTCAGCCATTTACTCCTGATGCGTGTACATACAGACAGACATTACGGAAAAGTAAAAAGATCAATTCCTTGTTACTGTGGGCATGACATACAGAAATACCATCCTTTTTAAATTCTGAGCAATGTACAGACAAAACCCTTATTTTATATATATATGGATTTACGATGGGGTTGCTACTCCTAGAGGTGTATTATACCTACTGCCAGGTGCAACTTTAGGTTGCTCCTCAGGAGTACAGATGTTGCTGACAGGAGAAAGTTCTTCTGTTTTATCTGCCCTTGGGACTGGGGTCCACTTCAGTCCTCTAAACCATGGACCATGTTCTCTTTTCTGGCGAATTTATGTGCCATTTCCAACACAGAGCCTTCACCTGGCCTCCAGAGGGAGGTTGATGCTTGTTGTATCTAAGGTCATCGGCCTCTCCAAAGAGAGGACTTGTCTGCCTGTAGCCATTTGTCCCCCACCTTTGGGTGTCAAGTTTGGTAATGGCCGCTTGATTCTCGGCCAGACAATTGCACGTAGTACCGTCGACTGGTCCCATTAAAATTGAGAACCTTCCACCTTTCGATGCATGAATTTATTAGGTTGTCACAGAATGACACTTGATTGTAAGGAGATGTTCGTCATTATCAGACATCTCCAGCTTAGCAATTCATAAAAATCACAAGACACATTAATTAGATCACATATAATAAATTGATAAAAAGTCCTTAAAAAACATGTTATTTGCTGTTGTGGTCTTTCTCCTTCATGAGAAAAACACTGTATGTTATATCATTTTCACTGGTAAGTGATTAAAAGTTTTTAAAAGCAACATTAACCCATGTGCTGTGTGTATTTTATGTCACGAAAGGTAAAAATAAAGCAGGGGAAACTCCTCTTGATTATACACAGTAGCTCAACGCAGAATTTTTAGATCTTGTATCACCGGTGTATTAGATGTTAAAAGAAAGAACGAAAAAGGAATAATATGATTTTTTTGAAATTGAAAGATGTATTAATGATGGTATGTTCTAGTAAAGTGTCGAGTAGGCCTTCTGACTTCCCTGTTGGTCGCTTTCAAATGTGTGTTACTTCGCCTTGCTCTTGACTGACTGCTAATGTCAGGCAGCTGAACTAGTGTGGGCATGGATGGTGCAGCGGGAGGGGGGTGTTTTGGTAAGGGAAACGTGCAGTTGATTGGAAGTTCATATTTCCAGTAATATCTTTTTAATGTTACAACTAGGATTCGATTTCTGATCTTTCTCATTATAAACTGTTTCAGGTAAGATCATCTGGGTACCTTTATTTACTACAGTATGTATAGAATAATTAAGTGTTGGTTTATTGTGGTAAACATATGATGAGAACCATACATATGTGTACTCATCGCTGAATATTTCAAATATTGTGGAAACCTGGAAAATTTATGATGTTCAATAATGGACCAGCTATATTGGTACTATAAATTTACTCATTTGGGACAAATATTTCAGGTTCCGTGTGGGAACCAACATTTATATCATCTGATCGCCAGGCAGGCATCAATTTTTGAAAATGAGATAGGCTCTCGTAGTGTATTTGATACATTACTGTGAAAATGTCATCAACAAATCTAAGCTATGTCACAATTCCTTTAATATTGTATAAAATTTTGTTTTTCTCTAGATTATCAATGTACGTACATCATTATAGACAGTTATACCTTTCAGCGTTCAGTCTACAAGCCTGTGTGAATTTACTAAACGTCACCACAATCCTCTATTTGCAACTAGTGCTGTGGCCTCATTTAGTTCTATACCTCTTGTCTTTAAATCGTTAGAGACTGAGTCTAACCATCGTCATCTTGGTCTCCCTCTAAGTCTCTTACCCTCCATAACAGAGTCCATTATTCATCTAGGTAACCTATCCTCCCCCATTTGCTTCACATGACCCCACCACCGAAGCCGGTTTATGCATACATCTCCATCCATCGAGTTAATTCCTAACTTAGCCTTTATCTCCTCATTCCAGGTAACCTCCTGCCATTGTTCCTATCTCTTTGTACCTGTAATCATTCTTGCTACTTTCAGGTCTGTTACTTCTAACTTATCAGATATCATGAGTCCACCCAGCTTTCACTCCCATGAAGCAAAGTTGGTCTGAAAACAGACCAATGTAAAGATAGTTTCGTCCAGGAGCTGAGTTCCTTCTTGCAGAATACTGTTGACTACAACTGCGAGCTCACTGCATTAGCCTTACTGCACCTTGATTCAATCTCACGGACTATACTACCATCCTGGGAGAATACACATCGTAAATACTTAAAATTATTGTGTATCTACCTGTTCCAGATTTTGTATTCCTAATCTGATATTCAATTCTCTAGGATTTATTACCTACTGACATCAATTTAGTCTTTGAAAGGCTAATTTATATACCATACTCATTGCACCTATTTTCACATTCCAAGATTAGACTGCAGACTTTCGGCACAGTCTGCCATTAAGACCAACTCGTCAGCATAGGTCAGACTGGTTACTACGTTTCCACCTAATTGAATCCCTCCCTGCCACTTTATGCCTTTCTGCAGATGATCTATGTAAACTATGGACAACAAGGGTGAAAGATTACAGCCTAAACATAAACATTCCTCCCGTAGCATTTTTTTTTTTTTTCAATTACATGGCCAATACTGAAAATGTGATCCTGACAGCCACTCTGTGGTCTGAAACCACACTGGTTTTCATCCATTTTCCTCTCAATCACTGATTGCACCCTCCCTTCTAAGATGTCGGTGAATACTTTGCCTGGTTATACTAATCAAAGAGATACCTCGATAGTAATTGCAATCCTTCCTGTTCCCTTGCGTATAGATATGTGCAATTACTGCTTTTGTCCAATCTAAAGGTACCTTGCCAACACTCCATGCTAATATTATTACTCTATGAAGCCATTTCATCTCTGCCTTCCCACTATACTTAACCATTTCAGGTCTAATATCATCTATTCCTGTTGCTTTATGACAATGGAGTTTATTGACCATCTTGTCCACTTCATAAAGTGTAATTTCACTAACATCATTGACTTCCTCCCCATAAGCTCAGTTGTTCGCGATGTCACCGGGAAGATTTCCTTTTACATTGAGAAGATTTTCAAAATATTCCTTCCACTTGTCCAGTGATTCCCTGGGATCTGTTGTGAGTTCACCTGAATTACCCAAAGCACTATTCATTTCCTTTTTGCCTCCCTAAGATTCTTTTTTACTGTCTAGAAAGTTTTCCCTGCTGCTTGACATAAGCCTTTCCGAAGACTTCTTTTTGGATTCAACAACTATTGTTTCGCTCTGTTTCATCTATGTAGAATTCCCTGTCTGCATCAGTCCTTGTTTGGAGCCATTTCTGATGAGCCTTCTTTTTACGTTTACAAGCTGCTCTCACTTCATCATTCCACCATGATATGCACCTTTTCCCTCCTTTACAACAGTTGTTCCTTGGCATTTCCTTGCTTTTTCTACTACAGCGTCCCTGTATCCATTCTCTTTCTATCTCCTGAACCTGCTTACTGTCCACTTTGCACTAATCATACGCATGTACTTCTAATTTCCTCGCCCTGGAGATTTTCTAACCTTATTCGTTTGCAGATAGATTTCATTTTCTCTATCCTAGGCCTAGAAATACTTAGTTCACTACAGATCAGATAGTGGTCAGTATCATTGAAAAATCCCCAGAATTCCTAATAGATTTCCTGTATTTGAAGTCTGTTATGATATGGTCTATAATAATAATAATTTCGTGTGGCTATTTCTAGCTGAGTGCAGCCCATGTAAGGCAGACCCTCCGATGAGGGTGGGCGGCATCTGCCATGTGTAGGTAACTGCGTGTTATTGTAGTGGAGGATAGTGTTATGTGTGGTGTGAGTTGCAGGGATGTTGGGGACAGCACAAACACCCAGCCCCCGGGCCATTGGAATTAACCAATGAATGTTAAAATCCCCGATCCGGCCGGGAATCAAACCCGGGAACCTCTGAACCGAAGGCCAGTACGGTCACCATTCAGCCAACGAGTCGGGCATTTGGTCTATTATGGATCTGGTACCCCTATCCTCCTATATGTAGCGTAGAATAGCCTTATGCTTGAAGAATTTATTCATAACTGCTAAACCCATACTAGCACAGAAGTCCACCAAACGCTTCCCATTCCATTTAGCGTCCATATCTTCCCCACATTTACCAATAACCCTTTCATATCCTTCAGTTCTGTTTCCAACTCTCGCATTGAAATCGCCCATTAGCACTATCCTATTCTTACTGTTCACCTCGTTTACGATGTCACTCAATGCTTCACAAAACTTGTCAACTTCATCCTCATCTTCACCCTTACATGGTGAATACTTTGAGACAATTGTCGTCCTAATTCCTTCAGCTGCCAAATCTACTCACATCATTTGCCCATTTACGTGCGTAACCGAAACTATCTTGCGTGCAATAGTATTCCTGATGAACAGCCCTACCCCACACTCTGCCCTTCCCTTTTTATCTCACCTGTCAAGTACATTTATAATCTCTTATCTCTAGCATCCTCTTTGCTGACTCAGGCAGTTTTATTTTCTTTCTTCCATATTAGAGTATGTTTTCCTAGTTGTACTTTCTGTTAAAAGAATCGGGCTGATGGCCTAGATGTTAGGCCCCTTTAAACAACAAGCATCATCATCAAAACAATAATCACCCCATCTTTCTTCCATAAGCCCTGTTAATATTGATAGCTCCCCATCAAATTCCATTTTGTTCACGAAATGTTTTTCCAAGATGTCCTTCGCCAGTAAAATGGGAATGGGATTCTGTTACTCCCATAGGTCCGAGGCTTGCTTAAAGTGTTCTGAGCTCGGTAAATTCTGTGAATCAGGATGCTACCCTTACTTACACATAGTCCAAGTGAGCATCTCTCCTCTAATGGGTTAGGCACCACCGGTGGATTGTATAATCCTAGACGCACGAGCACAAGGACGGCCATGAATCGGAATATGTCCAGCATGCCCACTCCCATTCCATGGCTGCTGGTATCCCTACTCTCAGGCCCACTTGCTAGGCAACTCAGTCATTGCCCATGGTTCACGAACTGGGACGTGACTACAGTAACTTACACCATGAGCATTTCTGCTAAAATACTGATGTGGGAGCTCCCATTGTGAGATTTTTTTGTTGGTAGATTTTGTTATTAAAAGAAAACTCTTGAGAGTAAATTCTTCTATTTTACTTAGTTCGCTTCTTGTGATAGATTTATCGTAATAATTTTAATTGTCTTCAACTGGTATGTTTGAATACATGTTATTGATGTCCTATGAGTTAATAATATATGAAGATTTTAATTCTGTGGTTTTTGTGGCATTACATCTGTTTTCAAACCACCTAAATCAGCAACATCCTTCAATTAAATCCACTATGAAGATGGAGTCGGGCGGATGCCTTCCTGTCTTAGATGTTCTAGTTAGAGGTAAACCGGACGATTCTTTAGGACATACTGTCTATCGTAAGCCTACCCACACAAATTACTATCTCCATGCAGATTCTCACCACCATCCAGCACAAGAACTGGGCATTCTCACTCACCATGAGGGCGATGTGAATTTGTGAGCCACAAATATCCAGGAGGGGGTGGACACACTCAGTCACGTTCAAGGGTAATTGTTACTGCGTTGTACAGATTCATAGAGCCCTGCATCCCTGTGGGAATATACAAATATACGTAGGTCGAGTTATACGTTATGGCGGCTTTTTTTCCCTCGTGAACAGGAGACAATACAGAAAATCTAAGATATGCATTTGGAAATGTACGGTATGTATTTATGTATGATGCCACTAGATGGTGTATGTAAACAACAGTGTGGGTCTAAGCATGCCCCCAAGTTCAGTGTGTGCGTGAAAGCTTTACAAAATAGAAGTCAACAAGCAGGAGCAACAATAGTATACTAAAATAGCAGTTCTCCGTGGCAGAAATGCACGCCAATGCCGTGTAGAGCTGCGGGAAGCCTTAGGTGTGCATGCCATGCGCTATAGAACAGTGGCGTTGTAGGTGGAGACGTTCAAGCAGGGTAGCGTATCAACTGCTGATTTGCCTCGCCCAGGCCGTCCAGTGTGCATGGACAAAGAGGTACGGATAATGGTGATCGATTAGTGTTCACACGAGGACAGGCGCTGGACTCTAGCGTAATTGCAAAGTCGAGGCCATTACGTGGACAACGGTTTGCTAACAAAGAGGACATCATAACAGCATTTCGGAGAGAGGTGTCACACGTTAGCGATACACATGCATCAAATGGTATTCAGTGCCTGCCCCACTGCTGGCAACGCACAGTGGAAGGCTTGGGTGTATTTGCTGTCTATACCATAATAAAACAGTGTTTATCAATGGCCTGTGTTCTTTCACTTTCCTACGAGAATCTCCTGAAGTCAGAATTTGTCTTCCGGCTGTATGCAATAAGTACATGCCCTATATTTCCAAATTCATACCTTAGATTTTCCGTGTTGTCTTCTGTTCGCAAGAAAAAGAAAATAGTTGCCATGACTTATGGCCGTATAATTGAGAAAATGAATATTCAGCATACCAATATAAATGGTATTATAAATTTACTCATTCGGGACAAATGTTTCAGATTCCCTATGGGAATCAACATATATATCACATGAATATTCAGTGTGCATTAAGATGTACCACTGTTGTATATTACACGAACCCAAACTTAGCAGAACAGAACTCAATTTCTTGTACTTCATTCCAAAATTCTTTAACGTCCTTACAGATTCTTTACAAACTACTGTACTTCATTAAGCCAGAAAATGAGTGAAGCATCCTTTGTCATGGATAATAAAACTGTTACTGAAGAAATAATTAAATGAAAATATCACATCATTATATTCGATTTCTATTCAATGCTCCACCATGTGCTGTTGATCATACCTATCATACACTCGTACACATACTTGTACTTCAGGAATCATTATTAAATATTTTTTCTTTACAATTAACATTCTCAATTACTACACATAAGGTTTCATCTTACGTGGTATTACTGATATTGAGTTAATTCTGTTGTGTTTGGTGTGATTTTGTTTGTGTAGTAGTAATAGTAATGATGATAATGATAATGATAATAATAATAATAATAATAATAATAATAATAATAATAATAATTGCCGGGCTGAGTGGCTCAGACGGTTAAGGCGCTGGCCTTCTAACCACAACTTGGTAGGTTCGATCCTGGCTCAGTCCGGTGGTATTTGAAGGTGCTCAAATAAGACAGCCTCATGTCGGTAGATTTACTGGCACGTAAAAGAACTCTTGCGGGACTAAATTCCGGAACCTCGGCGTCTCCGAAGACCTTAAAAAGTAGTTAGTGGGACGTAAAACAAATAACATTATTAATATTAATAATAATTTGTTTAATGTGTGAAAGAGATAGTTGTGAGTTTAATTTATTTTAGGTATTAATATGGTAATAATACTACCACTGTAATATATTGTATCAGGAACACACTGTACATACCGTATTTATTAAAAGCAATGCCGTATAATTATAATGTGCGCCGAGAACTCCAAGCTCGCTGTATTTACAACTGCCAGGATGAGGCAGCGAGGGAGTGAACAGCTGTGCATCACATAGATGCAGGAGCAAGGCAGACTAGCCCACCCAACTCATCAACCTACCTCATTACAATAAAATGAGGTATATTTTAGATTCCACCTTTTTAGTACAATACTGCTTTGTTAAGCAAATTACATCACAACATGTTTACATGTGGTACCGGTTTCAACACCATATGTGTCATCAGCCAATTGATCAAAATGTGCAAGACATAAGAATCACAAGTCAATACGTACACATATAACAAGAAAAATAGAAAGTGTTTTATTTAAAAATAAGTTTATTCATGATAAGAGTCCACATTAAAGTTAAAACTTATTCACCATAATATAATGCATTTGACTAAGACATTGTAAGTCTTTTTTAATCTTGATGTGTGGAGGAACACATATATTGATGCTACGTCTTGACAAAGCATATGTTTAAAACGTTAAGCTGACACGTTAAAAATCTCAAAAATAGTTGTGACAAGAATAAAAATTAATCATGAATGTGGTATGAAGTGCAGCTTGAATACATTTGACATTCAACAGCAGCTTTAAAATCTATGTTCAGGTACTTCGTGTGGTGGCAAGATGTACATGTGGAGGTCCTTTATGTCCTTTATGTTCTAGACCAAGTTTCTCAGTTCAATGCAGAACCGGACTAGCCTAATTAGGGGTAAGAAAGATGATTAAAGGCAAGGAAACGGAGAGAAACAAATGGGAGACTCGCCTTCCTCAGCGTGTTGGGGAGCTTGACGTGCAGAGAGGAACTGAACTTGGAGATGTGTGCGGGAGCTGAGAGGGACAGAGGCGGAGTAAGGGAAAAAGGGGGAGGGGGGAAGAGGGGGTATTTAAGGCAGGGCAGAAGAATGAGGCAGTGGGGGTAAATGATGCAAATAGGTGTTATGCACAACGTGGAAGATTGAGCCCTGGTTTGAAAACTTGGCATTTTTTAAAACGATGATGAGAAAAATCGAGAAGGATAGTTTTCTCTGATATGTTGTTTAGCTTTGAAGTGTTGGTGGAAGTGTATAAAACAATTTATAGTTGTATTGAGTAGAGGGTCTGTGTTTATTGTCTTGAGGATTTCCATGTCTTGTTCTATATTGGTGAAGCTATGTTTGGGAGATCATGTATATGCTGTCCCACCTCCGAGAATCTATTGTATTTTAATGCGTTAACATGTTCTAAGTATCTAATGTTAAAACTACACCCGGTCTACCCCACATATGAAGAACTGCAGTTGTTGGATTTAAAACTGTAAACACCCGATCTTGAAAAAATATTAGATTTATTCACTGAAGTGGAGTTATGTAGAACTTCTATATTCCTGTTGTTGGTTCTAAAAGATATTTTTGTGTTGTGTTTCTTAAAAATGTTAGAAACTTTATAAACATCCTTGTTGAAAGTGAAAATAACCATAAACTGTGTTCCATCATTATTTCATTTTATTTTTTGGGTAACATTTTCGTTTCTTAAATCAATGCTATCCACATTTTCAACTTTAAAATTTTGAAGTGACATTCATTAATTTCTATCTGCAAGTGTCAAGTGAAGTTTATTGGCATATTCTAAACAACGTGTTGTCTGTCTATATAAATTAAAGGCAGTACTTTGCAAATTTTGGTGACAAGTGATTGTGAACGTGTCGGAGGGACTGTACAACTGGGGACACTCGTATAAAGCTAAACCACGAGTGATTATTCCACATCAAGATCACCGTAGACCTCAGAGAAATTCAAGGCCTTCAGGTACAAGGTACGGGTTCGATTCCATGGTGGCGATTGGACTTGGGAGCACAAGTCGAATTCCATGGTGACGAGAAGATCCTGGAGTACGAGTACAACCCCGTGGTGATGAGAGGACCCTGGAGTAAGAGTTGCCTGGAGAACCATTTTGGAAGATGATTCGGGAGATGGTGGTTCACTGTACCAAGGTGATATGAATTTCAGACTTGTCAAAATTTTTAATAAACCAAGAATTCAAAGTACATCTTCACTTATTGTAGATAGAACCTATCCTCCTGTACTAAGCCCTAGCTTTTTTGCCTAGGAAGCACCTCAATAAATTTAATTCATGCTCTTTTCAAATAAGTTAGTATAGACTATCTTTTACTGGTACAATATGAAATAGTTAAGATTAATTCATTTTAGGTATTAATGTTATTACAATAATTGTGTATATAAGAAACAGAGTCCTATAAATATGTAAACAACGTAATGGGTGTACTACTACTACTACTACTGCTGCTGCTGTAGTGATAAGAGTACAAGAGGAAACTAACAAAATTTGGATAGGGCCGATGACCTTCGATGTTAGGCCCCTTTAAACAAGCAATCATCAAAATTTGGATAAAAATGAAATAAAATTTCTCTACCTGAAGAAAACCAGTCTTAAATCTAGTAAAAAAAACCTTGTTATTTTACCTAAAAAACAAATCATTTTATATATCAAGATAGGTAATTTCCAGAATATTAAGGTGAAGATCAACATTAAATCCATTTATTCTTCTTATCTACCTAGCATACCTCTGTAAAAATTATAAATAATAATTGTAAGATAACTTCCTTCAGGTTATCCCAGTTATTTCTTGGGTCGTTGGAATCACCCAGGCTCATTTTGGTTTTGGCCAGAAGTTTAAGGCCAGATGCCCTTACTGACGCCACATGATTTTTTTATATGAAAATCTTAACTGAGAATTTACGGAAATTCATACCTCAGCCTTCTAGGTGGGAAGCCAGCAGCTAAGCCACTGCATTAATCATACATCCTTGAATAAACTGTGCGCTTACACAAATTCATTATTACTAACGAAAGGTACCGTTGTAAATATATGAGTGGCAGAAGAAAGTTTGAGAATTAAGAAGCAGATACTACGTAGTGTACCCATCCCGGGCATATCAGGGCAACAATTACATAATTCGGCTTAACAAACAAATATATAAATGGAATTCCTGGATGAGAACCTTCAGAAATCACTTCCCGGGCTCGAAGTCCCATCCTCCCTACTTTCATTGCGTCAACGGCTAAAGCTCAGAAGAATACGGGTAATGGAATGTTCGTAAAAGAAAATGGGCACTACATTAAAATATAACGAAAGCAGGGTTTTCTATAATGTAAGAACCGGGCGAGTTGGCCGTGTGCGTAGAGGCGCGCGGCTGTGAGCTTGCATCCGGGAGAGAGTCGGTTCGAATTCCACTATCGGCAGCTCTGAAGATGGTTTTCCGTGGTTTCCCATTTTCACACCAGGCAAATGCTGGGGCTGTACCTTAATTAAGGCCACGGCCGCTTTCTTCCAACTCCTAGGCCTTTCCTATCCCATCGTCGCCATAAGACCTATCTGTGTCGGTGCGACGTAAAGCCCCTAGCAGAAAAAAATATAATGTAAGAGAAAAGTTTTGTTCCCAATATTTACTAAGAATTTTATTAAACTCATAGAACCACACGATAAAATACATGAGATAATGCCATTTATTACACATAAAAATAAAATAACGAAGAAATCATTTGTATACAATATGCCTCAAAAGTCTTTGTCAGTTCATACGCTGCTTTGGTTATTGCTTGGCATTCTTTAAATCACCTTATTAGTGCGCACTAATACTATATACATTTGATACAATCGCACGTGTTGTTTATCTCTGAGCAGTGATACTCGATGATATCTATTATTTGAATGGATTGACCATAAGGTCGGGATGACACTATCTCGTTATGCCATACTATTAGTTGCCTGTCATGGTTATGGAATTTAGGCAGATATATTGGGACTTTTTTTTCACGAGATTCGCATTGTCGCATATCGAACACATGGCCTACCTGACCACATCAGTTACACATTATACTGAACACACACATGTATTCTGGGTTTACCTGACCCTGTTATATACAAAGCGAATCAACACAACGTTTTTTTTCCTACCCATCACCATAAACACTTAAGATCAACAGAAATACATGAATACATCACACAAAGAAATATTAAACACGTTAGCCAACAATACGTCTTGAAGATATGGCTTAGTCAAGCCATGTGTTGTCTGCTCATATCCCTCGTTCTGATGTGGGCCGAACCCACGTTCTCCAGCTTCCAAGGTGCAAAAATCTGAAACTCCTATCACGAGCTAATTTAATAAATAAAAATGGGGAGGAATACGTCCTTCACAGAATCATACAATTATCAACGCTAGTCATAATATATTATTAGCATGGGATTGATATTGCAGTGGTGAATGAAGGGGGCTTACTAAGACTAAAATTCTGAATGTTTATAGGATCGACACCATCCGCGCATGGGACCAGGCAAATCCCTTTCATCATAAATCTGTCTCTCTTGTTGTGGTCACTGTTCTACCTTGCGGCCACAAAGACACTGTCTATTTTCTTTCTTTCTTTCTTCTCATTTTGGCTCGTTTCCAAGTACACATTTATTTAAGAGCCATCAATTCTTATTTCTTATTATTCTGGCCATATACAGCCTAATTCAATACGTCGCGATAGCCGTCATTATTCTAATTCTTTGTCATTTTGTCATCTCAAACATTCCATAAGTCTCATCTTTTCCATTGTCACACTGCTGCATCTCAAACCAGGTCATTTAACTAATTCCATCTCACTCGCGTATCTATAAATTCACAAGTTGCACCTCGGGCTTGAACATTTTCAATGATCATATTCTTAATTATTATGGGATTTTCAAAATACATGCATTACCATGTGAAGCGAATACGTAATCTATTTTCAAATTATTATGAAGATCCATACCAGTTAGTAATATTAGCAAGAAATTATAAATTTAGCTAAGTGCCATCATCCCTTATAATATATGCTTCACACGCATTTAAATTTTATAAGATCTTATATATTAATTCATCCAAATAAGCACGCTGAAATATTAGCGATTATCCTAAAATCACAGAAGAAATCCTAATTAAATTGATAAAATAATCTTTCCCAGTCACATTTAATATTATTAATTACATAAAATCAACAAACTGCTATTTACAAATATGTTGATATGTAAAAGTGCAGATCTTATGCTGTAGTATATTCAAAAAAAAATTTACTTATCAATATTGTGTGTGGTTTGCTGTCATCTCGAGGGTACACCTGGGGTTGTTAGATCGCCATTATGAGATCTTTACTCGTAGATATTCTTAGGTTCCTCTTTCCTGTGATGCCGTCCATATCTCGAACTGTAGCCTTCTACTGTTGAAAAATCTCGTCGTTCCCTGAAGAGATGAATGCTGGCACTAGGCGCGACTCTCGTTGATTCCAATCCTGGATTTGACGATCAGAAATGAACATACAGGCAAAAATGGGAAATTGGTTAATGAACACTGTCTTTTCAAAGAACCTACTGGTGATTAAATCCACTTATTAATTCAAATGGACTAACCCTAATAGTGGTAAGTTTATATAAATCACTATTCATTTCCCCTTTTATTACACAGCCTGACTAATTGTTACCACGAGTGTCCATGGAGTATGCAAACGTTTTCCTATCGCGAACACCATTGTTTTAATTTACTGAGCGTCACTCACTGTTTAAATGCCTTAAAATCGGCCACTATTAATTACTGAATGTAATCGGCTGTCTCACTAATTCTAAGCAACCTGATGCGTTTGCCCGTTCTTGGATAATTGCATCATAAGCAGTCATTGAAGTCACAAATATTTAAAGGGATAAATGTTGAAATAACACCTCTGTTAATCTCAACTGTACTATATCTCGTACCACATGGCTTATTTCGCGATATTTACACCGCACTAATATGTTTTTCTTCGACACAGCACTTCACACACTGTTATCCATTTTTGCATAGTTCATCACTGATACGTAAGTACTACAGTCGCACAAATTACAAGGGATTCCTGTATCTAGGTCCGGGTTTTATTTATAGTATTTTGGCTGAGTGGTCGGAGAGGTGGTAACCATGCCCCTAATCAAAATTCTGCTCCGCTAAACGAAATCTTTCAGTGACGTGACAGTAATCAAATTATAGCCCTTGACCCCTGTTTTATACTGATCTAGTTTTATGTCCATCTGATCAGTGGGTCGTTCACAATCTCAAAAGTGTCCTTTTATAAATTCACGCGTCGTGGTTTATCTCGTAACTACTCCCACCTTTTCCCTCGCGTTGCCAAATCCTAGCACTCAGCTTCAGTCTGCGCACTGTTATGACATACGTCATTACCGATCCACTATTAAAGTATTGTGTTTATGTGCATCAACAATTTGCATAAAATACGCCGGTTCGAATGAGTCCTGGCTTATAAATTTCCATAGGTTGTATCAAAAGAAGGTATTCTTCTTATTATTAGTTAAATATGGTGGATTGGCGGTGTTGAATCAGTAAGGATTTTTATTTCTTGGGGTTAACACACCTTAATTCACCCCACTCTCTGATAAAATACATTTTTATGCATAGCGCCATCTCTTCTTCTCTCTCGCACCGAGTGAGCCCGCAATTTCAAGGTTCCGTGGTAATACGCTATCCTCTCAGTACAGTTCAGAGACCTGCTCCCTTCGAGCTTGCGTATCGCAACTCGTGTCCCGGTTTGGAACGTAAACTGCTAATTACGACATATGTCGGAGAATGTTGTGGAAAATGGCATGTGTGGTTGACTAAACCTCCTAACATGCCTATGGCATGGTGATGAACAGTTACATCAGGTAATCTATGCTTACACTTTTTTCTGTGACGGTATTTTGTCGGATCATAGAAACCTGTGATAGTATTGCATACTAGTGGTGAATACTGTCTTGCTTCCAACAGCGGCCAGGACTTATGTCATTAGTCTCAGACGCAATGAAGAATTCTTATGATTCCGAGCAAGTGTCCGTGCAGTTTGGAATACATAGCTGTCAGCTTTGCATTGGGAGATAGTGGGTTCCAACCCCACTGTCAGCAGCCCTGAAGATAGTTTTCCGTATTTTCTCCATTTTCACACCAAGCAAATGCTGGGGCTGTACCTTAATTAAGGCCACAGCTGCTTCCTTCCCTCTCCTAGCACTTTCCTATCCCATTGTTGCCATAAGACCTATCTGTGTCCGTGCGACGTAAAGCAAATTGTAAAAAAAAAATCTTATGGGACATAATTCTGACTCCTTGACATCTCTCTTAACACATTAATGACGGGCTACGTTAATTAACGTAGTTTCGTAATGGTGCACGGGGGACCGGCTACGTAAATTAACGTTTTCTCACATTGCTTCATTCTTGCATGATTTTATCCTCTCTGCCGTTTATTATTGGAAATATTTCATGTTGTTTACAAACTGAAGTCTTTGTTGATCGGAATTTAGATAGATATATTATTTCCTTGGCAATATTTTTGGCACAGGAAGTGTGGTTTCATAAAACTCAGTACCGCATGACCGAGTGCATTGTCAGGTGTCAGCATGGCGCGCCATAGTAAAGACAGCTTGAGCGATGGTGAAATATTCGGAGAATTGCATGCTGATAATTTATCTGATGTCCCTAGAGATTCCGAAAGTGTAAGCATTAGTGATTGTGAAGATGTGTGTCCGTCAGCATCAAAATATACGCGCGGAAGTGAAAATGCAACATTCAGTTCAGACGAGTCTCTTGACGGCGACAATAATAAGAGTGAAGATGCAAACGAGAGTAGTGACATTTAGGTCCTTTCATAAACAAATAAGGATGAAAATAGAGACCTAGAACCATTTACTCGTCATTTTTATGTCATTTAAAAGTTCCGTGTATTTATATTTCATCCTGCTTCTCATGCTAGGTGTGCTTCTGTTGCCGGTCCACAGGAAAGAATGGAGTAGCGTGTGTACGGTCAACAATGTGTTACAATCCATAGCTCGTGAAGGTACTTTCAACAAAACGTGTAGCTGAAAAGTCAGATCCCCCAAGATCACAGATGTTGAGGCAAGTAAAAAGCAGTCATGATCGTCATTTATCTCCTGAATTGTTCTCTTATTGAAATTTCTTTAAGGTTTTTTCTCTAAATTATACAGCGTATTTTTTTAGCTCGCTCTGAGTGTCAGGGGAACATGCATGGACGGCGATAGCGCAGCGAGGTAACTCATTTGCCAAAAGATATATCGCTTCATGACCGGCTAAGATGATCTAATGCAGTATGGTAGCGATAAACATTGCTTCACAGCAGTAGTTTAGTTTAATATCTGTGGTATTGGTAGTGTGTTCAACATGTTCGCTTTCTGTAGAAATACAAAAGTTATTGTGTGTTTGAGTGATGTATTCAGTAGAACAGTGTGTATTGATTGTGTTGTGCTATGCGAAGCATTCTTCTTATACATAGTGCCGTTTTCAATTAATTTGCATATTTCCTGGCATCCTCTCTTCCCATAGGAGTATGGTATGTAAATTAGTAAAGAATTTCTGCACCACCGGGTCCATTCTTAACAAGAAATCATGCAGGAGAGGAACCATTTTAACAGAGGAAAAGCTTGACGAAATAGCTCTCTTGGAAAGAACTCCAACAAAAGCCCTGTTGCGTCTTGCCTTACAAGCTAATGTGTCATTATCTTCTGTCCACTAAGCAACAAAACTTCAAAAGCCAAACTGTATAAACCCACCCCTGTCCAACATTTAAGAAGACCTTACAGTTTTGCTAGGGTTCGGTATTGTAACTGGTTGCTTCGGTCCATTCACGATGAGTTTGTTGACCCAGAACTTTTATTTTATAGTGATGAGGCATGGCTACACTTAAATGGCTATGTAAATAGTCAGAAAAGTCTCTGTACTGGTGGGTGGACAGAAAATCCCCACCAGCTGCATGTTTGCCCACTTCATAATGTAAAGATAGGAGTTTGGTGCGCAATAAGTGCTCGCAGAATTATAGGGCCTATATTTTTCCGTGAAAAAATAAATGCTGATAGATATATAGATCTCATTCTCTGACCTTTCTTTCAAGAGCTGTCTGAAGAAGAAAGGAGTAATGGTTACTTCATGCAAGATAATGTGACGACACACACTGCTAATCGGTCTGTGAAGGTAATACAGGAAGTTTTCGAAGATCGTGTGGTTAATTATCCCCCTAGATCTCCTGATTTAAATTCCTGTGATTATTACCTGTGGGGAATGCTGAAGGGAAAAGTGTGTGTGAACAACCCTCACACAAGGGAAGAACTACAAGAGAACTACACAAGTTATTTCGAATACCACATGGGCTGAGATTCGCCGAGTGTCTGCAAACCTGTTTACGAGGTGTCAGGCGTGTTTGACAGCTGAGGGACAACATTTTGAACATCAAATGTAATGCCAGGTAGGTTTTCGACTTCGTTTCACTAGAAATGGCTTTCTGTAAGTGTGAATTGCCATGATGTAGTGTGGAGGAGAAGCATGCTTTATACTGGGTAGCGACGGAGTCTCATTGCGCCGGCCATGTTGTGCTCTGAGTGGGTATGCAGAGCGAGCTAAAAAAAAAAAGTACCCTGTATTTCATTTTTCTTCCTTTGTTGAGGTTTGACATGGAAAAATATGATGCATCCTTGAACAATGCCAGAAAATCTTGTGTCCTCAAGGATGACAGCACTTTGCTGTATGCTGCTGGCCTCCTTACTTGAACATTTTACTCTGTGGCTTTTTCGTGTGTCAAAACTACAGGACAGAAAATCCCTGATGGAGGAAATGTGACATAGGTTGTTCTGAAGGGCCTTTAAAAACCTGTTCTCAATCTATGTGGATTAATTTTGATAATTCATGGCCATTGAATTCTAGAGTAGACTAATTTTATTCCTAGAACTGGCAGCTGTAGATTATTCGTCACTTTGATCCCTGGTGTGGTAGCACTGTCGAATATACCTCACGTAATTTCTTCCTTTCTTCAACAGATATAATCACAGTCTTCCTTTTGTCGTTCTCTATGTCCACAGCAGCCGTGAGTTCAGTTTCATCCATGTTTACAACCTCGTAGGGCACAATTTCTCAGAAATAAATCAGAGCAGTTTGCTGACCAGCTCTTTGAGCACCATTTCTGTAATGTTTGTAAACAAACCTTTACAGGCTCTGCTTTGATATTCTCTTTCATTTTATTTTGTAGTTTTTTATTCGTTGCAAGTTATTTATTTCTGTATATATATTAGAGTGATTATATACATTTTTAGTACAAAGTGTGCCTAAGTATGGCATCTTCAATTCATTACGGAAAATTAGTGAAGTAGTAGTACGAAATTTGTTGGAAGATGAAAGTGATGGATCTGATTTTGAGGATATTGGGAATGAACCAAAAGATTGTCAGGTTCACAATGTTTATCAGTAATTTCAATTCAAATGTCGGAAAGTGAAAGTGATGATGAGCCTCCTATAAAACAACCTGTCGTAACAATGTGGTTGAAGTTTACGCCTCCAAATGATTGCACGCCGATACGTTTTCCGTAGTATTTTCAAGATTATACCTCTCAGAGTGATTAAACTTTTGCTAGTGCATTGCAGATATGTTATTTTAATCTCTGTATCTCTGTTTGTGACATGTTCTAGTGTTGGATACATGTGATCAAAAGTTTTCTTATTATTAATTTGAATTTATGAATTACACTTTTTGAACAGGCTGTACGTTATTATAGTCAAAACATTTATGCAATTTTGTGTCAACACAATAATCCTCAGTGTATTAGCTTTAAGTAGGTATATAAAACTTAATAGCTTTATTTCATGCATTGTGAGTATTTAGTATTTTATTGATACAAGTAAAAGCTGCCTAATACGGCTGCCACAACACGACTTAACATTGCCAGCTCTAGGGTTAAAAATATTTTTAGTCTTGGTGTTACCGATTTCATGCATCATCCTGACGCGCTTGTTTCTATTTTGATGAGACAATATTCCAATTTCTTGTTATAGAAACAACCTATTTCTCACAAAACTTTGTCGTTCATGCTGAGCATAACTGTTAGGTTTCATAAAAGATTTGAATGAATGATATAAATTAAAATAATATCTCCCGTCTTTTTTTCCCTGAAGTCTTTGCTTTGTGTTAATCTGTTTTACTAAGTATTGTTTTTATTTTTAGGCTGAACATCCTGTTTACTGGACTGTTAGTGACTGGTGTGAAGGTTTCAAGAAACTTCTGGATTACCTAGGTCTGCATAAAGTCCACCTCTTTGGAGCATCACTGGGTGAATAACATGTTCATAATTTGGAATTGTTGTGAAAGAGTTCCTTTAAGTACAGATTCCTATGAATTTATTAATATTCCTTTTGTTTTAGGTGGATTCATGGCCCAGAAATTTGCTGAATCTACTTCAAATTGTCCAAGAGTTGCCTCTCTTATTCTCTGTAATGCCTTTGCTGATACGTCTGTGTTTGACTACTCTGATTCAGCAGCTCTGTAAGTGAATTACAGTCCTTTATTTTTCTTCTTTCTCTCTCTGGTTTATTATTTTATCTGCTTATGTTTAAACACTAGAACCGAGCGGAGTGGCAGCACGTTAACATGCTATGGCTATGGAGCCAAGTTCTGCATTCGGGAAACAAGTGAGTTTGAACTGATACCCACCGTTGGCTGTATTATTAATAATAATAATAATATTTGCTTTACGTCCCACTAACTACTTTTACGGTCTTCAGAGATGCCGAGGTGCCAGAATTTAGTCCCGCATGAGTTCTTTTACGTGCCAGTAAATTTACCAACACGAGGCTGTCGTATTTGAGCACCTTCAAATACCACTGGACTGAGCCACGATCGAACCTGCCAAGTTGGGGTTAGAAGGCCAGCACCTTAACCGTCTGAGCCACTCAGCCTGGCACCGTTGGCTGTAATGAGAATGGTTTTTTTATTTGTGGTTTCCCATTCTCACTTCCAGGCAAATGCTGGAACAGTTTCTATTAAATTGCCGGAGCCGATTCCTTCAACCTCCGTACCCAATTCCATTCACCATAATTAATTTCATCTTCATTAGCTCCTCAACTGAGATTACCATCAGGAGAGGTATCAGGCCATAAAAAGTATATCATATAAAGTCATCTTGCCTCATTCCTGACCCCATATCAAGGAACCAGACTGAGGGGTAGACAAACAAAATGTTAGATTGCTACAATTTTCATAATCCTACAGCAATATTATTTTATGTATACCATATTTACTTGTTTTAGAAAACTAAAAAAAACCTCTCGTACAAGGACCCCTCCAACGTAATTCGTCAGAGAAAAATGACTATTCCACTTCGAAGTGGTTACAAGCCTTACTGTAGCTCCGATGATCTCACACAAATTTGTGAATAGTTTAGTCCATACGACATGTGCTATGAAAACATGCATCAAAGTTGTACAGTACATCTATGTTTTGTAGTTAAGAAATGTCCGCCTTCGTAGCGAAGGTCTACTGCAGCTCTGATGCTGTCGCACAAATAGGTGAATAGTTTTGTGTCTGACCTGTACATTGCAAGCATGCATCAGTCATGCTACACGTCTCTGTTTTGTAGTTAAGAATTTCTGCCAGCGTAATGGTTACCAATATTAGCTGCCATTCTCGGGTCCCTAAGTTCGATTCCCTGTACCATGCTCCCAGAGATTTAAGAATGCCAGGAAGGTTATGTGGTAAAAATGGTACTTGCAGTTCTCCTCCATTGGGGGTATGCCTAAAAAGAGCTGCATGACCTTGGGACGAGGAAACAAGTTTACTTTAGTTAAGAAATATTCACGGTTGTTGCTATTAATGTAGCGGGTGAGATCGTTTAATATCTCTTAATTCAGGCCAATGTAGGAAATTTGTAGAGAGGCATAGGTTTAAAATGTAATAAAAACTATCCAGTCATAACGATTGTTTTACCCACCAGCGTACTTTACAAATAATAATAATAATAATAATGCTATTGATTTCAAATCCCCACCAACTACTTTTACGATTTTCGGAGACGCCAAACCAAACATAACTACGTTATGCATTAATAAAAAAAGTGGAGATTATGAACGTACGAAATTAAAAATTATGATAATATAACAGCAGTACCTCTACACCTGTAGATATCCATAAATGCGGCAAGCTTTCCTGTTTTTTATTTTTATTCTTTCCGTCGTGGAACTTTTGGCATATCTGGGCACTTGATAGCATACCTAACCCAAACAATACCGTCTCTCTTATCTCAATTACAGCTGTTTAGGTAAATCCTGATGTTAATACATTTAGAGAACAAGCATGAAAAATACTTAAAAATAAAGGTCTGGCTTTCAACAGCAGCAATTATCCAAAGAATGCTTCCAGTCATTATATATTACATTCGGAAGTACAATTCATAACATGTGCTAGTTATCAGCTGTTGGGTTGGCACGCTTTCTACAGCACGGCTTTATTCGGAAGGGGTGACTTCTGCTACAAGTACACTAACTGGGAATAACAGAGACCATCTCCAGAAACCATTTGCAAATAGATTGTCACTGCTTGGATTCTATAGTTTTGTTTCAAAAAGACGGGATCTCGATTGCTCATGATGGCAGTGAAGATGAAGTCATTTGAAATGATGACATGCCAATAACAGGGAAGTTGGCGGCCCAACACGACGATAATTCAAATAAAAGTAGTTATCAGGTTTACTGTCTGGTGGGCCTACTGCTCAACTGACAGACAAATGACTGGCCGTTAAGTTCTTTTGCATTAATACTACGATAACCTTATCCTTTTTCTCTGCGGGGTTGAGTATGAAGTGAGGCGAATCTTTGTGGCGAGTTTTTACGACCGGATGCCCTTCTTGATGTCAACCTCATCCCAGGAGTTAACGAGATGAAACGAATTACGTAATATAAGAGTAACTAAAAGTTGTGTGTTCACCATTTATTGTCTTTTTAAATTTAGAAATACTGCCTTCCACCAAAAATAGCCAGTAAAACTAGGAATACTACATAAGTTTTTTAAAGAGTAGTATAGAATGTTTACATGTAAAATTTATAGCTCTTTATTGCCTCAAAGTTGTGTGTTCATGGCATAGAATTTGAAGTTATCACATGTTGGACCCCCCCCCTGTACTTTTTCTTTGCTGTAAAAGTTTGGAAATAAACGAAGGGGGGGGATCTAATATGTGAGTAAATATGGTATTAGCAACTCTTGTTGACTAGTTGAGAGAGGAAATTAATGCTTTGTTTTGTGTCATAAAATCTCTTGAAATATAATCATCACTGGTTAGGGAAAGTTTAACTGGATGAAGTGAGTGCTCGTCAAGAGAGATTACATGTTTATTCCACATTTCATGGCGATTCTTGCAAACAAAGATCAATTTCTGGATGAAGAAAATTAGGATATCATCCTTTGATAGCAAAAAGGGCCAGTGTTAATTTTTGTTAATTTTTCAGGAGAAGCAGAAAACGTTGCTTTATCTTCAGGTTAAAAGTAATAGCACATGTAAAGCATGCAACTCTTCTGTTTATGTTGATACGCCTTTTTTTCTGTTAACAGTTGTAACTAAAACAAATCTAAAATAAATATTAAAACTGCGACGTTCGCCCTTTTGCCAGTAAGCCTCCGTATTGGAATTAATACATTGGCCCTTTATTGGGGAACTTTATGTAACATTGATGAGAAGTGATTTAAAATTCGATATTACGTAGAAGTGGTAGGGGATACCGTGGAATACAAATCTCCATTCATCTTCCAAAATATTAAAAATACTACATTCCCCCAGGCCTAGGCCCTGCTCTACAAACTATCCTATGGGCGCCGTTGGTCAGATCATCAGTCACCAAATCTACTTGGTTGGTGTTAGCAGTATGCAAGCCACTGAGTTATGCAAGTTGCTACAAAGAATAATTGATTCTGGACTTATATTCGAGTATGTATATTTCCGTTTGTGTTGTCTCATGTATCAGCTGTTTGTGCTTGTAACAATTTGGCACCATTTTCTGATTTCCAGTTAACTGTCGAGTCGAAGCTCATGGAAATGGAACTTTAGATTGCAGCTGGTAGACTGCAATTCAATGCGGTGTCCATGAAGTTAACAATAGTTAAAATTGATGAACTAAAAGGAGAGACAGTGCTAATCAGTTGGCATAGAATATATGTGACTTACCTTTTGTTGCGGCATGTGGTGCGTGGCCTACTGTTGTGTGCCTCATACTCGCAGGGAGGAGTTTAAAATGGATCGTGAGATTCAAAGGGAAACACGGAAAGGGAGAGGGTGGGGCAAGGGGAGAGGAGAGGGCGGGGAAAGGAAAGGGAAGAGAAGGGAAGGGTGATTAAGGCGGGGCCGAAGGATGTGGGGAAAACAGATGGCTGCTGAAGAAAGATGCTGTGAATAGTACGATGTTTTGGTTTGACGTTCTTAAAAATGGGAATTAGAAGGTCAAACATGATATTTGGCTGTTCTGAAATTACATTAAGATTATAATTTGGGTTAAAATATTGATCTATATGTATGAAGCAGCTTTGTATATTGTTACGGAAATGTTGACGAAAGGTAAGTCTCATATAAGGTGTGCCATTTTATTAGTACTCTCTCTCCTTTTAGTACATTATTTTTTCTGTAGTACCGAGCTTGATAGCTGCAGTCGCTTAAGTGCGGCCAGTATCCAGTATTCGGGAGATAGTAGGTTCGAACCCCAATGTCGGCAACCCTTAATTAAGGCCACGGCCGCTTCCTTCCCAGTCCTAGCCCTTTCTTGTCCCATCATCGCCATAAAACATATCTGTGTCGGTGTGACGTAAAGCCAATAGCAAATTTTTACTATAGTTTATTTAGGTTAACTTCATGGATACCGCATTGAATTGCGAATGTCTACCAGCTGCACTCTAAAAACGTGCCAGCTGTTTGGTCATATCTTTGTGTGCCATCCTTGACTCAACCATAAACATTTTCAATAGAGGAACTTTTAAGCGTTTTTCAGGAGGCATTAATGAAACATTTTAAAATGATGCAACGCATCTAAGGATTTTATAGCCTTATTTTAATGTCATCATATATTTTACGTGTTGTGCACATAATTCATCCCTATGTTTTTAATACTTTTTACGTCATTTGTGTATGTTTATACATTTGTTTTAGTCATTAAATGTGTTTGTACAGTTTTGTATTATGGCTGATGATGGCCAGCCAATGCCAAAACTAGTTCCTTGATTAAAAATTTAATGTAACCATTGCATAATATAGTATTGAAAAGGTGGACCATTACAGCATAAATTTAGTTATTATTGTGATCACAATTCAATATGGATCAAAACCATGAAGTTTATATCCTGTGATCAATTCAACATACGCTAACACGTTTTTATTCACAAAACAGGGGAACTTTCCTCCTTGCTGCCCTAATACGATACCACACTCTTTTAAATCACAGCACAGTAACCATCTGTGTTCATTGTAGTTCAGTTTCAGTTTCTGCAACACCATAGATAAATTGTGATCGTTTTCACGAAGAGATGTTGAATGAGCGACTGGCACTGAAGCAAGTTTATTCCCATTGTGCAGAAGAACACTTTTGAGACTTCTTTTACTGGTATCAATAAATAGATGCCAGTCCTTTGCTGGGTAAATAGTTCCACGAGGACGAATCAAGCCAGGGATATCACAGCAAAACACAAGTTTGTCTTCGTGAACATAAAACTGCCGGAACCCTTCCTCCCGATTTCTGTAACAATATGAATTTATCCCAGGAAGTAAAAAATTTCTCGTTTAATCTTGATCCTAAAAGTTCAGTCTTTTCTTTAGTGAGGCCTATGTTACGTACCAAATCATTGAAGTGTCACTGATTGTAAAGATGTGGAGTTTTATCCTCATCATCCGGTACAAAGGTATCATCACCACCATCCTCCGCACTTGACGATGACGAAGACACACAGTCTGGTAACTGTATTGGTAGTTTTGGGACAGTTCAATCCTGGCTCTGTCCGGTGGTATTTGAAGGTGCTCAAATACGACAGCCTTGTGTCGGTAGATTTACTGGCACGTAAAAGAACTCCTGCGGGACTAAATTCCGGCACCTCGGCGTCTCTGAAGACTGTAAAAGTAGTTAGTGGGACGTAAAGCAAATAACATTATTATAATTATTATTAGTTTTGGGACAGTAATATCTGGTCCGTGTGGTACGGGAGTTATGGCAGATGGGAGGCAGGGATACACAATGTGCTTGTTGTTTTTCGTATTGAACCCGGACACATTACATACACAAAAATAACTTTTGTCAAAATGATTTCCAATCGGATTCCGAATGGCATTGACGGCAACAACCCATTGTACCATTGCCACAGGTTTTCTACATACATTTTACATGCAGTATGGGGTGTGAAATTCTTGTCCTGATTACCTAACTTCATGTTAAAATATGCCAAGTACAGGCATTTTATAAATAGCGTAATATTTCGCTTCTGGCCTTTGATTGTATACTGGCCACATGTATAACAGAAAGAGTTGGGATTGTTCACTTATTTTTGCCTCCGAACATCACTACCACTTGCCTTTTTATCACAAACTAACTCATTCATTCAGTCGACTTCAAGTGGATGTTATAGCTTGTAGACAAAGGCGTGACACACATTCTCAGATTCTCCTCTCAGACTACGGAGAAACGCGATCTTGGCATTTTGACCTTGTCTGACATTGCGCATGCACAAACTGCAACTGTTCTAATTGTTCTTCCAGTGTTCCTGTATGATTACCTACTCCACTCCAAAACAGAGCACATACAATATTTTCTCTCAGACATGTCCATACCTGCATTCCATACAACCAATCCAAACCTCATTTACAACAACGAAGCTCCATTAGCATAAACATGCGACAGACTTGTGACAAATCTGTACATGATACGAAACAACTGGCATTCTTTACATAAGAACACTAAATGTAACGTATATCATGTACAATTACTTTTGCCGGAAAATCTTCACAGGCCGGTGTATCTTTAATGTGGAATTTGCCATTGTGATTTCTTGACGCGACAATCTGTAAATAAAAGTTTACTACTACAGTCTGTTCCAGTGGGATATCACCACCTTAAGGTTTATATACACAAGCTTACACATCTCTTGGGATACAGACACTACAATAGCAACTGTGGTATTTCACCACTGAACTCCCATTTGCATTTCTACTAGATAGGAAAATTGGCAATTAGCCCCTTGCTTAAACATTCCTGTTGTGAGGGTTACTTCTGGACCATGGCTTCGCAATCACATGGTCCCTCCGATGGATACTAACAGATGACATGCGATATGCACCATGTACCAATATTGCATGGCCCCTTATTCTTTCCCAGGTTAAAAATCTTTACTCTCCAGGTTAATTAACAAAGTATTGTTATTGTCAACTTGATCTAAAAAAAAAAAAAAAAAAAAAAAAGGCAGCACAGCAGTAAGCACACATTGTTTGCCTACACTTTGTACATACAAATCCAGAACCTCTGGATAACACCAGTACACACCTACAATAATGTTTCAAGTTGTTTTCCACACTTACAAAAACTTACAAATATGTTTTGCAATGCACACACCATGGCATCCTTCTTGGCATTTGGTACACACAGTTCTTCAGCTGGTCCTATAAGGGTTAAAGATTAATAATAATAATCCTGTGATATTAGGCGGCAAGTAACCTAGTGCACTCTTCTCAGTTTTGTCATTTGTTTGCTTATTTACTGTATCTCCTTTCCAAGTGAATAATTGTGTGTTTTTTCCCGTTTCGAGTGATACAGCCATCGCCTTTGTAAATAACGAGTGTTTCTCGTAAATGTATGACAAGTTGCGAATTGTAGGCAGAACTCGACAAGAACTCTGATGACTTGTTAGATTTATCAGAATTCTGGAAAGAAGATACCGTAAATAAGCAAACAAACAAACGATAAGATTGAGAAAAGTGCACTATGTTACTTGCCGCCACATGTAGTTTATGTTGAAACAGCAACAGCAGACTGCACAGCTCGGCGATAAGGTTAGCGTGGGCTGGCGAGCGCGATGTGGTGCTCTGCATTAGATGTGCTGCACTGTACTTGTTGGCGTTTATTTCGTGCTTTGACTCTCATACCTAATCAAACTTTAACCTAACAGTCCCAAAAGATCTTCAAGGCACTTAATATAGCGTCATAATATTCATGCGTTAAAATATTTGGCCTACAGATATCCTTTTATTCCATTGATGAAATATCGCCAGCTGGTCCTTTTAGCCAGTGTGGCCATTGACGATATATCGTCAGTTGGTGTTTCTCACAAGGATCGTCACTGATGATATATCGTCAGCTGGTCCTATAAGGGTTAATGCATTGTCCCTTAATAATACTTTGTCACAACCTGAAAAGTTCTCATGCTGCTATTTATCATCTCTCTTGTTTTCATTCTCCTTACTTTGGGTTAAAGTCTTCCATGCAATCTCGTGGCCCTCTTGTAACCTGCAAGTTAACTTCTCGATCTCATTCTGGTACTCATTGTAGGTCACCTCAGGTTTTCTCTGCAAAATTACCGGTATGTTAGCCTTTCGCCTAAATATTACTTCATATGGTGTGACCCAGTATTGCTATGTTTCGAAGTGTTTTACACAAAGGTAGCTGTTGGCAAGTACCCATTCCAATCATTTTGATCTTTACATACGTAATGACGTAAATATTCTATAATTATGCGGGGTGATCGCGCTATACTCCCATTTGATTGTGGCCTTAATTCTGTTGTATGGAACTTTTCAATTGTCATGATTGTACATAATGTCTTAAGGGTTTGACTCGTGAAATTACTTCCCATATCTGTCAAGACTGTGCTTGGAATCCTGAATATACCGATTACATTCATCACCAATGTCTTCACCACTGTATCAGCTTTCTGATTGACCATCAGACTAGCACTTTAATGTTTTTACAACTGCTCCTGCTAGGTAAGTACATACCTGTTTTCTCTCTGTGGTTGATAGTGGCCACATTATGTCTGTTGCTACTTTTCGACTTTTCGAACACAGTACTGGGCGTGTCTGTGATCATCATGGGCGCTCAAACCTCTGGACTGGTAATTTTGTTTTTCTGACATGATGGACAAGAGCATATATATGCCTCTACATCCTTCTTTATATTTGGCCACTGTACATTGAATGGCCAAAAGTCATGGGAAGATACTGAATGTGATGTTAATAACGCATTACTTTTCTGCAAGCCCTCAGAATGGCAGCAATATGGTGAGGCATCGAATCTACAAGGTGTCAGAATCATTCTGGAGGGATCTGTACCCAAGCATCTTGAACTGCTACCGACAATTGGTCTTCTCTAGTTCCTAGTGCTTAACAAACCATAAAGTTACTTGGCAAAATGCTACTCCTTCATTGCCTCGCTTTTATCGTCCTATCAGGATAAGGTTTATGCATACGGCCTCACATGTAACTAAAGAAGAAATTAACTCCTACAACAACAAAATTAAGTCTTTAAATGCGACAGTAAAAAGAAAAAAAAGTTGTAAAGCACAAAATGCTTTTCACAATGGTCGATGGCAAAGTGTGTAATGCAGCAACAGATACTAGATCAACCATTTGTCAAGCTACATCAAAACAATTCAGTGATTTGTCAAAATGTAATGAAGTACTGAAAGTTTACAGTTGGGTTGTTGATATTACATGCGCGAATAATTTTTTTTTTTTTTTTCAAACTTTAAAAATACGATCTGAGGAAGATAAATGAATAATAAATGTAAGGAAAAAAATCATGCACCAGAAATTTAGACCGGAACTAGGACTCATTGTTGATGTTCCAAAATCCCGATGTGGCAACGGTAATGATGGCAATGCAAGCCAAAGGTTTTTTTTTTTCTGCCAATTCTGAAATGTCCGTAATGATCACAGGTAATACCAATATAGTGGTCCGTTATTGGACATTACAAATCTTCCAACTAAGTCATTCCTGGTTGCCAGCGTTTCATTCCAGTGTGCTAATTAGGGCTCATCAGTTGGTAAAAAGCACACCTACCAAGACGCATGGCTAGTGCATACCGTGTAGGCCACTGCGTAGGTTACTTGGAGCCACCGGCAGTGCCAGTGCACTATGAGAGACTTTCTCATTTTCAAAAATTGATGCGTGCATGGCCATCAGATGGTCATATCTCTCAAATTAGTCAGCAGTGCTCACAGTTGATGGACTTTGCAAAAAAAAATTCCGTAATAGATGTGTTATACTGTAGTTCATACAGTAAAAATGTATGGGCCATAAAATTTTAGGATTGGCATTCTCTGCAGTTTTTATTATGTACAGGTGATTGATAGATAGATAGGTGATAGATAAAATATATTTACAGAGATTATTGAACGTTTGTGAGAAATGTAATGATCGTGATTTTCTCTATTGGTATTCCTCGTGCGGTAGAAATGAAACAAAATATTTTAAAATATATTTTGCACAGCTTTTATTATCTGCAGTTTTTTTTTTGCATGCATACTGTATTTATTTGATTACAAGCCAACCCCCAAGAAATCAGAAACAAAAAATGAAAAATTTATTAATGAAGCACACACAGTGTAAGGAATACATTTTATACCATTTAATTCTTTAGTCAGACATCGCCATCAGGTGATTCTGATTCATCATTACTTTTTTTCTTTGTCACCATCTTCACACAAATCATTGTATTGTGTTTTCAAGTGCATTCGAGATTGAACAATTTTTAAACTTATGACCAACTGTTTTTCATGTAATGTTTGGGAACAATGCTAGAATTCCATAAGTTTTAGTTAGTTGGATTGTTAGCGCAGTCTATGCAGCGATAACATCCATGGGAAGATTACTTAGTATTTCCTTCAGTAGACGAACGTCCATGAATTCTGTGATACATGCCGTTTTCTGGGTGTTTTGGATGTAATAGAAAATACATTTACAAAATCCAATCACTTGGAGCTGAAAAATGCTGCAATCAGAAGGGATACTTTTTCCTATTAATGCTCAAATAATTAATTATCCTAACCTCCAAATGAGGTTTGTAGTTCTGGCTAGGTTCTGTAAATGACAGCATAATATTGAATAACTTGCATATCTGAGCACGTTTGAAGTGAGGAAAATTACAGAGTGATCCTGAACAGCATGGGAAATATGATAGGAGATCTATAAAAGACTGTTTGCCATTCTCCACTGAGGGATTGTGGTTTTGAGACGACCTGTTTATGCTGATTTCACATGCCATGTTTTACAGCTGTCTTCAGGGTCAAACAAAATTGCATCACATTAAACTTAGTTCTGCCACTACTTTCTGGATTTGCACCATTCATAAATCTTGCAAAAGTTAACAGCATGCTATTATAGCTAACACTTTTCAGGATAAGTTTGAAGAAACTAGAGAATCTTAATATGTTAATTTTTTTACACACCGAGCGAGTTGGCCGTGCGGTTAGGCGCTCGCAGTTATGAGCTTGCATCCAGGAGATCATGCAGTTTCACATCTTACGACAATCATAACAATAGTCTGTCAGTTTTGAACATCATGCTCTTTGTTCTGTAGTATTTATGTCAACACAGTAGGTTTAAAATGTTGATATTCCAGATGAAACCTTTATAATTACAGAAAATTCCTATTGGCCAGATTCAAAACTGGTGGAATGAAAAAGAAGTGTTGCAAACATCGAAATATATAAAAAAGATAAATGAAAGTTAATTTACTTGAGAAAATCCAGAAACACAAAATTTCTTTCAATAACAAATTGCACTAGAGTGCATGACCACAAGTTTTTGTAATGACATCTATGGAGAAATATCCAAACTTCTTGATGTACACCAAAACAAAACAAGATATTGTAATGTTCTAAGAGTGTAGGTTACGCCTCCATTCATTTTGTGTTTGGGCCATTAATTTAACCTGTTCTTCTCACCACGAAGGCCCAGTAGTTTGGGTAAATTATACCCCTGTGTAGATATTGTAAAGGTATAAGACGGACCTAGAGAGGTCAGAAATTATAAGATTTTTGATGTAATGTTGCCTTGAATAGTCTGTAAGAAATTGGTTAAAGTGAGAGAGCATGTAAGCTCTTTTCTGTAATTCATAAATTTTACTGTAATATTGAGGAATTCCTCTGGAATTTTATACTATTGTACCGGGAGGTACACCTCAACTCCGCTCATTCAAAAGAAGCGCCTTAATGAACTCTATCAAGCAAACATGAAATTGCCACTGCATGAAGTAGGGACATAAATCAGATGATGTCATTACTGAATAACTTAGAAGTTTGTCATATCTAAGTTTCGCAAACTGATTGGATTTAGCTTGTTTTGTTTTGGTGTACATTAAGAAGTTTGGATATTTCTCCATAGATGTCATTACAAAAACTTGTGGTCATGCACTCTAGTGCAAGTTAAAAGAATTTGATATTGAAAGAAATTTTGTGTTTCTGGATTTTCTCAAGTAAATTAACTTTCATTTATCTTTTTTATATATTTCAATGTTTGCAACACTTCTTTTTCATTCCGCCAGTTTTGAATCTGGCCAATAGGAATTTTCTGTAATTATTTTTCAGCCTATCACAGGCTTCTTGTTAGTTTTCTGGTGTAACTTTTGATTCTGCCAATAAAATCGAGAGGGTGTATCCAGATTAGTCCAGAACCCTCAAGAACCGTCCCCTTGTGTATATAAGCTGTGGCCTTCCTGGTTACCTTGTCTTTTGATCGCCATATTTCTGGGGGAGAGAGAGAGAGAGAGTGTGTGTATGTGTGTGTGTCATTCTTCGCCAGGCAGACCATCAGCCAAGGTAATGACCACCAGACTTATTTTTCTGTAGCTACCTCCGTAGACTTACATGAGGGGAAGGTCCTAATTTCTAACTATGTAACCTGGTTTCTAAAATGTAATTTTCCTTTCGGCTAATGTAAAATTTCATAAAGTCTTTAACTGCGATTCGGGGATAGAGAGTGCGTTACCTCTCGACTTCCCCTTCAACTTGGTTTGAGGTGACTACGATTTTGTAACTGTTTTTTTTTTCTTTCCTGAAATGCATTAAATTAACTTTCATTCGAGTCGCCTCAGTAGCTTGGGATTAGCCTCTGCATCATCTGGCCGAGGGCCCAATTAGGGTTTTATATGTAATGTTCTAGGATTGCAGGTTACGCCTCCATTCATTTTGTGTTTGGGCCATTAATTTAACCTGTTCTTCTCACTGCGAAGGCCCAGTAGTTGGGGTAAATTATACCCCTGTGTAGATATTGTAATAGTATAAGACGGACCTAGAGAGGTCAGAAATTATAAGATTTTTGATGTAATGGTCCCTTGAATAGTCTGTAAGAACTTGGTTAAAGTGAGAGAGCATGTAAGCTCTTTTCTGTAATTCGTAAATTTTACTGTAATATTGAGGAATTCTTCTGGAAGACGGTAAATTTGTTGGAGCAAGGTACTCTTCAGTTAGGGAGATTTCTATCTTTGTCTAAATAATACCACTTCTGAAATTGTAAATGTGTAAACTAGGTGCTTGAAGCCCAAAATTGTTAAATTCCCTATTCTGGGGTTCTCTATTTTAATCCCCAAATTTGTCATTGTTATTTCACTAAGTGAAAAGTTGTAAAGTTTGTTTTTTGAAAAGAAATATAATCTTTATTTAAAGTTTTAATTAAATTTTGATATTGTAGTTAGACTCATTCAAGCCCACACCTTCTTTCACCTCTCTGCGTTCCACAGATAAACCGGAACAACTATAATCCACATTGTGCTTATTTGGAAAAGTTACACTGTATTCCTAAGTGCTCATGACTGGTCACTCCTCCATTCTTGTATTCTAGAGTGAAATTAGAACATAAACTTATCTTTGTTGCAGATTCTGGATGCTTCCTTCTCTTGTTCTGAAGAAGATGGTGATGGGTAATTTTGCTTCACACAAGGTTGATCCAGCCATAGCAGACTCTATTGACTTCATGGTTGAAAGAGTGAGTATGAAAGTGAGATAAATTACATTTTTGTGCCCATTCCCCTAAGTATTGTTGATATTCAATCTTTGATAGTGATAATCTCCAACTAACTACTGTATTTTGAAGTCCTAACAGAGGTTTCAGAAGATTATATTTCTAGCTTCTGGTTAGACATACATTTGTTAGATCAATTTTTTTCATAAAATTTACTGGATGACAATATATTTTTTTAAACTACTGTATTTGCTTTACTTCGCACTGACACAGATGCGATGGTGTGATAGGAAAGGGCTAGGAGTGGGAAGGAAGTGACTGTGGCCTTAATTAAGGTACAGCCATGGCATTTGCCTGTTGTGAAAATGGGAAACCATGGAAAGTCATCTTCAGGTTTACCGACCCCATTATCTCCTGAATGCAAGCTGATAGCTACATGATCCAAGCCCTGCAGCCACTTGCTTGGTAATACTTAAATTAATACTCTTATCTAAGATTCAAATGCACTTTTTTCCTTGTATTGTAGTGTGTTCATAAGTCATATATAGAATCATTACATTAATTTTTCATTAAATTACTTAATATGTTATTCCCTTTATTTAATTTCTGTTGCCAGGGTTCTGATCCTTTAATACCCTTCCTTATAATAGGTGTGTATATTTTTTTGTTATACAGGGTAACTTTAATAAAACCGACAAACTGCAGGGACTGATTCCTGGCTGGAAATGGAGAAAAAAAGTCCTACGAACATGTGTCCGGAAATGGACGTTGTACGTGCAACGACAACAAATAGTCCCGGAACACAGTACATAGCTGAGTCGCATCCACGTCACAGCAGATGTTCCAGGTGGCCTCCATAGGCTGATGTACACCCGTTCAGATGTCGTATCATGGATTGCCTCAATCTTTCGCACGTTCTGGCCTCTCGCCGAATAGTGTCACAGGCATCGTGAACTCTCTGTTGAAGGGTCTGCACATCAGGGACTGGTTCAGCATACACAACGCTTTTCAGATATCCCCAGAGGTAAAAATCCAGGAGGTTTAAGTCCGGTGATCTAGGAGGCCATGTAACAGGGCCTCCGCGTCCTATCCAGCGCTTTGGGAAGATGATGTTGAGGTGTTGGCAGACTGTAATGCGGAAGTGGGTTGGTGCTCCATCATGCAGGAGCCACATAACATGTCTTATTGCCAAAGGCACATTCTCAAGCAATCCAGGCAGAGTATTCTGCAGGAAGTCTAGGTATGTTCCTCCTTTGAGGCGTTGTGGAATAATAACTGGTCCAAGTATGTGGTTACGAAGAATCCCTGCCCAAAAATTGATGCTGAACCGATGCTGGTGAGACACTTGAACCATTCTCCAGGGATTTTCTGTAGCCCACAGATGACGATTATGCAGATTGACAATGCCATTTCTGGTAAAGGTTGCTTCATCGGTAAAGAGAACTGACGACAGAAATCCCATAACTGTGATGGCCTGGTGCAAAAACCGCCGACAAAATCCTTCCCGCAGACGGAAATCCGCCGCCGATAATCCTTGCACTCGTTGCAGGTGATGGAGATAATAGCGGTTGTCATGCAGGATACACATAATCATAGTCTGGCTTACACCATGTTGGCGGGCCACTTGCCTGGAGCTTCTACTAGGGTTCGTCTCAATGTTCTGTAGAACCTGTTCCTCCAGATCTGGTGTACGCACAGTCCACCGCCTACCTGCACGTTCGTCTGTCTGAAAGGACCCATGATCACACAAACGCCCAAAAATGGCTTGAAACGTTGTGTGATGTGGTTGGTGTCTGTAAGGGTACTAGCTTTGGTATAGCCGTGCTGCCTCTCGACCGTTTCCATTGGCTTGGCTGTACACAACCACCGTCTCGGCCTGTTCCCGACATGAATACCGGACCATTCTTCTTCTGACAGTACGCTGCTTCAATCACACCATCTGCAACAGAAGAAACACATCGCAAGTAGTCAGAGAAAATTTCATTCGTCCGTGCCCTCTATCGTTGCAACTATGCATTTCCCGACACATGTTCATAGGATATTTTTTCCTCCATTTCCAGTCAGGAATAAGTTCCTGCAGTTTGTCGGTTTTATTAAAGTTCACCCTGTAGATTACAGGTAATGTTTGCCAGTCTGGCCCTCAGTTATTGGGCCTCTCGGTAATCAACTGTCAAACAGTCCTCTGTTCTTTTCCCCTTTCTTTACATAGCCTTTATTCATACATACATACATAGTTTTACCGAGCGAGTTGGCCTTGCAGTTAGGGTCGTGTACCTGTAAGCCTGCATTCTGGAGATGGTGGGATCGGCTGCCCTGAAGATGATTTACTGTGGTTTTACTGCGGTTTCCTGTTTTCACACCAGGTAAATGCTGGGCCTATACCTTAAGGCTACAGCCAATCCCTTGCCAATCCTAGCCCTTTCTCATCCTTGCTCTGACTAAAACCTTCAACGTGTTAGTGCAACGTTAAACCACTAGCCAAAAAAAGTATATAATTTGTATGAGTGAACATAATGTTGATTCCAAATGAGAATAAATAAAGCACATTTAACTTTATTAAGCATCTCAGGTCGTCAGTTATCCTAATGATCTTCATATATATAAAAAGTAAGAGTTTTGTCTGTACATTGCTCAGAAATTAAAAAGGATGGTATTTCTGTATCGGCCCTGTCCATAGTAACAAGGAAATGCACTTTTTAATTTTCTGCAGTCTGTCTGTATGTACACGCACCACGAGAAAACGGCCGAAGATAATTTAATGAAAACCGGTGTGTAAAGTCCGAGAACAGGTCGCTACAATCTAGGCTATTAATAAAATAATCGTATTCATGCTGAAAGAAATGGTAGTTTAATGGATGGCCTAAAATGTAATTCTCAAATATTTATGTTATTAGAGGTCCTGTCTTAATGAAAATCGGTATGAAAAGTCAGGGAATAAGTCTCTACAATCTAGACTATAAATAATTTTATTAACGGTGAGTAAAAAGGTAGTTTAGAGAAAGGCCTAAAATTTAAGTCTTAAACAATTGTGTGTTATTAGTGGTCCTATCAACAAATACTACATAAATAAAGCTATATAGCATTAAATTTCCCATCTTTTATGTCTTGTACACTTTTACCATACCGGCTATGATAACAAAGATATTCATGAATTTGGATTTTTGTTAGTAAGTCCATACCAGCGCCGAGTCACAAGAAAATGGGTAAACAGAATTTAATGAAAATCGATATATATATAATACAAGACAGAATAACTTTCAGAAGATTGATACAAAATTTCAATGCTTTCCAGGAGAAGGAAAAGAGGAAAGGTAATAACAACAATTGGACACAAGAGAGGAGGAAACAGCAAAGGGAAAGGATGAAGAACTATTGGAAGTCAAGAAAAGAAGGATTAAGATGAATGCACAGGGTTACTTTCCGTGGTTCTTAGATGGTCAAAATCGAAGAAAGAAGAAGAAAATCGGTATGTAAAGTCGGGGAATAAGGAACTACAGTCTACGCTGTAAATAATTTTGTAAGACGCCCTAATATCACTGAGTCAAAAGAAAACTAAATGTGAAGGCCTAAAATACAGAAAGCTCATAATATTGATCAATAATGTTATGTTGACCATTGTTTGTTGTGATGTGCTTTGTGTCTCTGTTGCCACTCGTCTCTGATAGATACGATTACTGCTGTATACAGAGTATTTTTTTCTTAATTTGCTCTACGTCACACCGACACAGATAGGTTTTATGGCAACAATGGGATAGGAGTGGGAAGTAAGCGTCCCTGGCCTTAATTATGGTACAGCCCCAGCATTTGCCTGCTGTGAAAATGGGAGACCACGGAAAACCATCTTCAGGGCTGTCGACAGTGGGGTTCGAACCCACTACCTCCCGGATGCAAGCTCACAGCTGCGCGCCCCTAATCGTATGGCCAACTCGACCAGTCGACCGAGTATAACAGCCTGTCTGAATATTGGCAGGAAGTAGCTGGGGAGTTAACTTTCTTCTTTAGCATGCCATTCCTTAGTTCATTTTCTGATACTACTGGTACGTAACAAACTGGTTCATCATAGCATGTGAACAATTCAATCCCTACTCTGAGGCACTGATTGGAATGAGCGATGTGTATATTTAACGGAATAATGGCAGAGGAGTGTTCAATGCTCTCTGCGGCCTGGTTATTCCAGCGCTGGAACTTTGGGCTGTTAGATTGGCACCGTAGTACTGAGACTTATAACAGTAAAAATCTTCCATCTTTCTGATATTTATATTTACATTTTAGCAAATTAATTACACACAGTACATGTTTCATTCTTTTTTAGAACATCTTCAGCTGTTTATATAGCTTAGGTGATTCACTAAGTGTTTAAGTACATTATAATCAGGTACCTTGTTCTTCTTAAATATTACGTAAATATGAATTGAATTAAAACGAATTAAAAACAATGTGGTGGTTAAATGGGTTAGTGAAATGAGATGGAATGGATATACTTATAGTTAGCCTGTTTTAAAAACTATTTCTATTCATTTGAACAGTTGTTGTTAAAAAGTTTCCAGCACTTTTTCACTAAAATATTTCGCTTGTCTTCAAGTAAATAGTTTTTTTTAAATGTATGACTTTCCTTTGACACTGTTCTGAATATTGTTAAGAGTTCACTTCTTTCACTCCCTCCAAGGTGGCTGCTAATTTTTTGTTATTTACAGAACCTTGAAGCTGATTGCCGTTTGCTGATAATAAAGGTGCTTCCCCATATTCTGAAACGAAATAAAATAAAATGGGGGATTTGCTTTTTAAAATAGGCTAACTATAAGTATATCCATTCCATCTCATTTCGCTAACCCTAAAAACCACCACATTGTTTTTAATTCATTTTAATTTAATTCATATTTACGTAATATTTAAGAAGAACAAGGTACCTGATTATAATGTACTTGAAGATAAACACTTCGTGAATCACCTAAGCTACATAAACAACTGAAGATGTTCTAAAAAAGAACAAAACATTTACTGTGTGTAATTAATTAATTTGCTAAAATGCAAATATAAGTGTCGAAAAGGTGGAAGATTTTTATTGTTATGTAATAGAATTTGATACTGAAAATGAAGCTGATTTCTTGCAGCCGTAGTACTGTTCGTTACAAGTGGGAAATGTGCAGTTTTTCATTTGATCGAGTATCTTATACGATAACATTGCTTTTAATCGCTATATTCCTACTGACGTTTTTGTAATGGCCTAAGTTGACTTCAGTTAGGAAAACCACGTTTCTGAGAATCCCGTAGCGAAGCACGGGTACATCAGCTAGTAAAATAATAATACATGCATGAATTTGTACTAAAGAAGTGCACAGTGGGCCAGAATCCCAAAAATCTGGCCAAAATATAAAGAGTTGTTCAGTTTGTTCCAAAGTTAGTATGTAAAGGTTATCGAAGCTGCTGATTAAGAATATGATACCAAAAAATGAAAAAAAAAAATGTCGGCTCCAAGATTTTCCTTTTTTGCTTCGTGGCTTTAAGTCGCACCGACACAGACAGGTCTTATGGCGACAGTGGGATAGGAAAGAGCTAGGAGGGTGAAGGAAGCGGCTGTGGCCTGAATTAAAGTACAGCCCCAGCATTTGCCTGATGTGAAAATGGGAAACCACGGAAAACCATTTTCAGGGCTGCCGAGAGTGGGATTCAAACCCACTATCTCCCAGATGCAAGCTCACAGCTGCGCGCCACTAAGTGCATGGCCGACTCGCCCGGTCATATCCAAGATGGCGGGCAAATATTGATAAATCATTTTATTCATGTAAAGGTGTTTTTTTGGGAATTATCGAGGTTGCTGATGAAGATTAAGAGTTCAAAAATTTAAAAAAGATATGGTGGATCCAAGAAAAATTGATAAAAGTATTTGTATTTATGTAAAATTTGATATTCAGGGGTTGTTGTAGTTAATGGTTAAAAAGTATAAGCTCAAAAAAAAGGACCAAATAGAGGATAGAAAATGGTGTAAAATATTACAAAAAATAATTTTATTTCAATTACATAGATAAATTGTTTGTTACTATAATTTGAAGTTGTCATTTTCTTCTTCTTATTCTTCAACTGAATCATCATCATCTTCAAAGACTGTTTCCTCATCATCTGGATCGGAATTTTCATAATCTTCGGCCACAGGAACTAAGAGGCAACGACTTCTGGTGACAAACTCTTAAGTTTCTTTGGTGATGATTTGTGTAGAGAAGAAATGTAGGGGGTCTGCGGTTGCCAAGAATCTCCTGAGCATGTCTGGAACACTTTCGAGAAAAATTGAAGCGATATTGCTTTACCAACTTATTGGTTGATTCTTGACCGATGAGTAAAGCCAAAGTTACGAAATTTATTTATAGATGGAATTTTTAAATTTTAATTATTAATTCATGCATTATTTATTATTTATTTATTAATTTATTTGTCCATTTATTTAATACTTCTAGGCATCGATTATAATTTAAATTGTACAAATGTAGCTCATAATTAATTTTGTCATTTTTCAAGATGTCTCAATAACATTTTGCAAGTGTCGCTTAAAACGTGGCTCAAAGCCGGAGATGGTACTAGTAGGTGGATTTGAAGGTTAATTAACAAGGATAATAATATATATTTGTGGACACACTGCAAAAGAAAGCAGAATGTCATGGAATTCGTAACCTATCTCTATTTTTAAGCACATTTTACAATTTTCCGTGCATTTTCTGGTATTAAGTTAATTTTAAAAAATGCAATATTAATGATTTAATAATGATATTTGCTTTGGAATTAGGGGAGAAAAATACTTACACACGTAGTAAGAAGTCTACAGTTGTCAATACACTTGATTCATAACGTTCAAACTACCTTCACCTCGTCAAATGGTAAGTATAATCGGTCTCCGCCAAATAAAAAAAAACATCTTTTCACACAATTAATACCAAGTTTCTGGTTTCCCTTTACAGATTTAACTGTCAATAAACTCGTATTCTTTACAACATTTTAACATCGCTTCAAATTGAGATGGTCCACAGAGATCCAATTTTAACACTGTTCTTCAACCTTTAATCTACAACTTTTTATCTTCCCATCACATTTCTACCATATGCCTATGACTTCTGTCTTTTGTCTCCTGAAAAGGAATTTAGTGATCTCCTGACCAACCGTCAACATTATTTCCTCAATATTACTTTTTGAATAAATATGACTGATCGTCATTCTCGTCGGAGTCTAATTGTAACCGCCAATCAGTTAACATAATTTTTAGCAATCTTACTACTTGTTCATCACAGTCTGTTGCTTTGTCCATTTTACTTATTGCAACTTTTATGTCAATTTTAATACTTTCACCTTTGTAATTCTTCACATTGTAACAAAACAAAAACAAAAAAAATTAAAACCAACATTGTTATTTTTAATGTTAATTTTAGTTTAAGTCTCTTCAAGACTTATTATATGTTATTTCAAGTGCTTATTTTTTGTTTCGAGGTTAAGACTATAGCTGATGATGCCTTCATACTTGCGAAACATGTACCATTTTTAGTTAATAGATCAATGTAAATCATCCAAGAAAATGACTTATTGTATTGATTAGGTGGTCAATTTAATAAATAACTTACTGTTATTATTCTAATCACATTCCTCTTAGTTGAGTAGCTCGTCTCCTCACTCCCAAGCCATAAAAGTAAATTTATATCTTCATCCACCGAGATGGTGCAGCACTTTTCAGGCACTACCCCATACCCCCACTACTCCCTGTTAGATGTGAGCTACATGTACATTCCAGCTCCCCTATCAATCTTTAAATCCTTCCAGAAGTATAGGAAGTGTATATAGGACAAGACAGCTGGCTGTGAACGACGGCCGATGGCACTCAGGCTGAATGTTCTCACTCTCTCATCTAGTTTAGTTCTACGGAATATGGAATGAGGAAATAAACTGGTGTTTTTGAGAACCACACTTGCCCACATTTTATCAATTCTTAATTTTTTGTGGTTAGTAAGAGGATGTCGATCGTAGTCCACAGTCTGACCCTGCTAGTTCAATAGCTTCGCTTAATTCTTGTCTCTTCCTATGAGAGGTATCCTGGTCTCTTCCTATGGGAAGTTGTTTAACCTAGTACACAGTCTGACCTCTCTAAAGTCAACAGCTTCACTTCATTTTTGTCTCGTCTACTGAGAGGTTGCCTTGTAGCAGCTATACAGAGAATAGCCAACATTTGAAATGTCATGCCCAAGTGTGAAGCTGGTGAGCCTAGACGTGATCTTTGTGCAGAGGACCGCATATTAGAACTTATTGCAGAGGATCCCGACAGGAGTACTCACCAAATTGCAGCAATGGAAGGAGTGCCCCATTGGATCTTGCTACGAACATTTCGGGAAGGCCGACAACATCAGTACCATCTGCAGCATGTTCATTACCTATTGGAGAGAAATTATGCACTGTGCATGGCCTTCTGTGATCGTTCCATTGCCAACCCGAAGACTTTGTGCATCATATTTTGTTCACAGATGAGGCCTTGTGTACAAGCAGTGGCATTTTCAATTTTCACAACACGCATGTGTGGTTAGTGAACAATCCTCATGCTGCGAGACCTTCCTACCACCACCACGTTCCATTTCTATTTGGACAGGGATGTTGTGAGTTATTATCATAGGGTGGTATTACCTCATGGACTGACTGGCATATGTTATCTACAGTTTCTGAAAGTCACTTTACTGCTACTACAAGAGGATGTTCCAACCTGTTGGAGCACCCTGGCACATTACCAACACAGTGTGCCGCCACTTGAGCGCCACCTCAGAGATGGATTGGGCATTTGGGCCCTATCACCTGGCTTGGAAGAAGTTCCATCTAAGCCCCTTGGATTACTTCTTTTGGGGGTACATGAAATCTAAGGTGTATTGCAGAACAGTGAAAACTCTGCAAGAGCTCCAGGAACGTTTTTCTGAAGCTGCTCAGGACATCAGTCAAAACCATGAAACCGCAAGACCCCCTGTGGGTGGGGGACACACACGAAGAATACACCCACTGTAACCCCTGCCTGTCGTAAAAGGCGACTCAAAGGGGCGACCAAGGGATGATTGTCTTAGAACCATGCCACTACTTGTGATTAATACTACCACGCGGTGAACACCATAGGTCGCTTATACTTGCACGTAGTACCACCATGTTAGGTACCCAATGGGTTTGTTATTAGTAGCAATAGAGTACGTTGGCAGCTTCTGTGGTACCTGTGATTCATACCCCTATATGCGCAACACCATGGGATTAGCGACACCCTGGTTCTGTAGTGCCTATGTTTAGTACGCACTATGTGAGGAACACCATGGGATAGTGCGGGTCCCTGTGGTTAGTCCACTTTTGTGAGGAACACCATAGGTTTGCGTTGCCTGTAAATAGTGCTGCAGTGTGCGAAACATCGTAGGACTGTGTTACATGTGCTAATTTCCTTACCTGTGAGTAGTAGCATAATGTGTGGAATACAGTAAGTCTACGCTAGTTTTGATTAGTACCGCAACATGACAAATAGCATGGTTCTATTTTCCTAGTGATAAGTACCATTTTGAGAGGTCGATGACCTGGATTTTGAACCTATTTAACGCTAGTTTCTGGGAATGTTTGGCATTGCGGGTCGGATCCACTGATTGTTTTAACTTCATATCCATGCATTCATTCTTCGTCCTCATGTTTTTGAATCTGGTCAGTGGAATATTCTGGATTTTGAAATAGTCATACCATTTTGTACCATTAGGGGCGATGGCCTAGATGTTAGGCCCCTTTAAACCACTAGCGTCATCATCATCATCGAAACCGCGAGATACTAAGGCGGTTTCAAGCATGTGTTACCACCAGTGGTGAACGTTTGGAACACCTTTTGTAACAATTTGCACAATTCTCCACGACCAATTTGGTCGAGTGTCACACACTAAAAGATTCACAAGCACTTTGCCATTGTATTCACATTTTTCTTTTATTGAAAAATTTGAGAGTTTTACATGACTTTGAATTCTGTAATCATAAGCAACAGTAAATAGAGATGTGTATGATCCGCCTAGTCAATACTATGTGTTAATTATCTTTCTTTTTGTTTTTTAAAGTTACATCTTAAGCAACAAACATCCATTTTTAAATGTGGAATTAGACCCATAGTACGTGACTTTTACTTTAGTAAATCCCTTATGCATTGCCAGGGAGTCAAAACCTGACTGCCTTGATAAGAAGCAAGGAGTGATGCCACTGGGATTGTTTCTCTTACACGCGATTTTATTCTGCTTTTCCTGCGGGGTCAGCGATTGTAGGAGATTTGGCAGAGTTTTATGACCCCCTGTGGGTGGGGGACACATACGAAGAATACACCCACGGTATCCTCTGCCTATCGTATGTGGCCACTAAAAGGGGGCGACCTTGGCGCGGACATGGATTGCGACTTGATATCATATGTTGGCCCTCCTGTGGATGGGAGGGGCTGAATACATTCACAGGTAATCCCTGCCTGTCATAGAAGGCGACTAAAAGGGTCATGTGGCCGTGGTCCCCTCTTTACTTTTTATTGTTTTTTGAGGGTTAGTTGTAGACCGATTCAAAATTCTTGATTTGCGTGCTGCTCGGAAATGGGCCTCTTACGTGTGCGATTATGCCCGAAAGCCCGCTTGTGACCACTCAGGGATCGGCAGGTGGGAGCATCATGTACCCGTGCAGTAGTATCTGCCTAACAACACAGGTCCCTGCACAGCTGAATGCCAGAAGGACATAACATTATTAGTTTTTTATTTTTCTTTATATTTAGTGCTCTGTACACGCTATGGGGTACATTCTATTACGGGTGATTGGAGGAAGGTAGTCCTAGGGCTTATTGACTCAGTCATTCCGTATTAGGCATCGTCCAACATCGGACCCCAGGTGGGTATTGATTGCCTTGGTTGCTTGGATCGACTAGAGACCCCTGATCGGAGTGGGTGGCATTCGGGGTGGATGATTTCGGACATGGCTTCGTAACTTTTCATTCCTAGAGGGGTTCAACCCCCTGGGAACATGCGCAGCGTCAAGGAATGGGATCCAGCTTCCGTAGGTTTCTGATTACTACCAGAACTGATGGGCGCAGTTTTAAGCTGGTAAAATCGATCCTTTTCTGTAGGCACATTGAAGGCATCTACGGCAAACTTGAGGATCTCAAGAAAATGCGCAATAGTAGTCTGCTTTTGAAGACCTGCACAACACTGCAAGCCGATCAGTTGCTTAAATGCGACCGCTTTGGCAAAATTCCCGTCGAAGTGGAGGAGCACAAATCCTTGAATTTGGTGCACGGAGTCATCTTCCACCGCAGCCTTATTTTGAACACTGACGACGAGTTGATGGAAGACATGAAGAACCGTCCGGCGCATTGCGCGCAAAATCAACAGTGAAGACGTTGCCACTGATGCCTTTATTGTCTCCTTCAAGTTGTCGGTGTTACCAGACAAGGTCAAGGTAACAACTTATCATTGCGATGTGAGGCCATATATCCCGCTTCTTATGCGATGCTTTCAATGCCAGAGATTCGGACATATGGTATCTCCTTGTTCGAATCAGTCTGTGTGTGGTACATGTGGAAGAGCAGCTCACAGTACGGAATAGTGCACAACTCCGTACAGGTGCACTAACTGCCCTGGTCTTCTCGATAGCTGCAGTCGCTTAAGTGTGGCCAGTATCCAGTATTCAGGAGATAGTAGGTTCGAACCCTACTGTCGGCAGCCCTGAAGATGGTTTTCCGTGGTTTCCCATTTTCACACCAGGCAAATGCTGGCTGGGGCTGTACCTTAATTAAGGCCATGGCCGCTTCCTTCCCACTCCTAGCCCTTTCCTGTCCCATCGTCTCCATAAGACCTATCTGTCTTGGTGTGACGTAAAGCAATTAACAAAAAAAATTTAGGAGAGGAAATTGTTTAAAATGTTGGCATAAATATGTTCAATGTACAAGAAATCAGTCCTACTTAATGATTTACTCCAGTCTGAATAAAATTTAAATTTGTTTTAAGAAATGCATCATAAGTTGCACGTGCTGTTGCTGAAGCATACAAGTCTATCTAAACCGGCAAAAGAAAATGTAAATTACGATATATCCATCCATCTTCATTATAGACTGTTATGCCTTTGAGTTCAGTCTGCAACCCTCTGTGAATTTACTAATTGACACCAGAGTTCTCTATTTGTAACTAGTTCTGTGCCTTTTAGTTCTATATTTCTTATCTTTAAAATCATTAGAAACAGAGTCTAACAATCGTCATTTTGGTCTCCCTCTACGTCTCTTACCCTTCATAACATTCTCCTAGGTAACCTATCCTCCTCCATTCACGTCACATGATCCCACCACCGAAGCTGGTTTATGCATACAGCTTCATTCATAGAGTTCATTCGTAACTTGGCCTTTATCTCCTCATACAGAGTACCCTCCTGTCATTGCTTCCACTTGTTGGTACCAGCAATTACTTCTGGCTTATGAATAAGATATCCTGAGTCTACACAGCTTTTGCTCCCATCAAGCAAAGTTGGTCTGGAAACAGACCGAAGTAAAGTTAGTTTTGTCTGAGAGCTGACTTCCTTCTTACAGAATACTGTTGATCGCAACTGAGAGCTCACTGCATTAGTTTTAGTGAACTTTGATTCAATCTCATTATACTACATCCTGGGAGAACACATCCCAAATACTTGGAATTATATACATGTTCCAGCTTTTTATCCCCAATGTGACATTCAATTCTTTTGGATTTCTTACCTACCAACATCAATTTAGTCTTAGAAAGGCTAATTTTCATACCATACATGACACATTGCATCTATTTTCAAGTTCCAAGACTGCAGGCTTTCGGCACCATGCGCCATTAAAATCAAGTCGTCAGCATAGGCCAAACTGCTTACTATATTTTTAACTAACTGAATCCCTCCCTGCCACTTAATACCTTTCAGCAGATGATCCATGTAAACTATGAAGAATAAAGGTCAAAGGCCTTGTCTAACCCCTGGAAGTACCTTGAACCAAGAACTCATTCGACTATAATTTCTCACTGCAGCCCAATTGTCAACATAAATGCCTTTGATTGATTTTAATAATATAACCATTATTCCCATAGTCCCCCAGCATGGCGAACATCTTTCCCCGTGGTACTTGGCCATATGCCTTCTCTAGATCTATGAAACCTTCAATTACTTGACACATACTGAAAATCTGACCCTAACAGTATTACCTTGCTCTAATTCTCCGTGATACCTTCGCAAACATGATGTAGTCCATGTGCAATACACGTCACATGGCTGAGGTTGGGGTATATGCCCTTCAGTTGTTGGAAAGCATGTAGCGTGTTTGATCAATCACCACAAACCTCACTTTTTCGTGTTGTATGCCCCCCTGGCCACAGGTTCATATGAGTCATTGAATGACTGCATTATTGTGCAGGCATTTGTCTTCTCGAGTTGGTACTTTTTAAAAAACATCGGTTTCACCCATTCACCAGATAATGGAAATACGACCAAATTCCTAATATATTTTTGCAGCTCGTCACTAGTTTCATCTAAAATGAATTCTATTTCATGTTTGCCGACCACCTCTTTTATTTTCTTGAAGACGTTCTCTTAAATTGGCTGTATGTAAGTTTTTCTCAGTGTGCTCAGTTCTCATTCTTAAGGAATGATTTGAATGCAGGATTGTTTACCTTGTGGACTGGAATTCTTGACTGGATGAACGCCATGACAAGATCCACACTGAACTTTTGCAATGACCACTGCTTTTCAGATCCTATAGTGAAATCGTGTATCTGAGTGGTTTGCTTAGGTTCGACTTGCAAAGTTTAATGTTCTTTATATGTTTGCTTGTACTGACTGGATGTGCTGATTTATTCTGTTCCTTTGATGCTTGTCTTCGAGTGCAACATTTACTTCGCAAACGGCACATCGAAGAATATCATCAGTTTCGATAAATTGCATCTTGAATTATTCTGAAAGTGCATACAACTTCTCCTTAACCATCGGCATGATTTTGTGTTGTGAAAAATACGTTCTGGTCCGGACTGGTAAAACACTAACACGGTCCACAAGAGTACGCAGTTGATTGGTAGAACCATTAAATTCATGCCTGCCAGTACTAACTGAAATTAGTTTAAACTGTTGCAGCATCATTCTTTAAATTTTAATTTGATATCACAGCTCCAGGTTGGCCATTGTTACTGGAATATGAATTACTGGTTGTTTTTATAAAGTATATTTTAATACTCTATATATTTATTGCCTATTGTTGACTTCTGGTTAAACAAAATTTTTAAAATCTGTTCAGTTTTTAAAAATGCAAGTAAAGGTGCTGAAATGTGAAATAAAAGGGAAAAGGGGGTAAAATGTAGTAATCTCTCAAAAAGGTGCAAAAGATGCAACAAATTTTTTATTTTGGGATACAAAGCGATGCAAAATAAACTGTACTCATGCTATAGTTGTCACATCGGGGCCAATAACTAGGAAGTAACACAATTTAGATTGTATATATTATTTCATCTTCCATCTCTCTTCACTTATACTTAGTTTTCTTTTAATTTCAGATTGAACATTATTCAATTCTACACCTAACTTTACCGTTTCGACCCTGTTTTGACTTGGAATCCGGAAGCGCTCATTCTTAAATGCAATTTAAAGGAATTTCTACCAAAGATTTTGAGGATCCAATATCAAGAAATATTTTAAACCAAAGGTTTTTATTCACATCAATGTTCGCTTTACAATTTTACGAATGCAAGCGTTAGTTTCTACGAACTTTGTCATTGAGAATTTTAATAAACAATTCACATCAGTTTTATTGACATTATGACTTGGAGCTTTAATCAAGTTTGCAAATATTTTATTTTAAATTGCCTTGTGTATAGAAGTGGTGTATTTTAATTTGTCTTACCAATCTATTAATATAACTTTTATATCAGATGAATTGTGTGATTTATTCTAGCTGATGATGTCCTTTAGGGGAAGAAACATGTTCTAGATTTAATAAATTACATATGTATTGAATAGGCAGACTGTTTAAATACAATATTTAAGTTATTCTTAATTATTTGCTACTTTATTGTATAGTCAATATGGGTTTTTATAAAAAATGAAGCTCTACTTCTCGAATAAATCATATTTTTCGTCTCAAGGGATACATTTTAGTTTTGTCACTTGTCTTTGCCGTAGACATGTACTGATTGCCTGTTGTATAAAGACAGGAACATGAAAACTAACATATAGTATTACAAATACAATGACAGTTCAGTGTAGGGAGAGGGAGTAAATTGAAAGAGAAGACAAGGACAAACATGAAAATACAAAGGACAAGGACATTCTCCACATCTTCAAATAGAAAGGCTCTTCCCTCATCAGTCCATGTTCTACATCCATCTCTTCTCAGCCCTGATGAGCTCGTTTCTGCTACCTTGCTTCATTCAAGAGGGGAGGCATCAACACTCATTGAGGATCTTGACAGATCTTCAATCTTGATGCAGGAAGTGTAGGATAAGAAGAAAGTCGAATATAAACAGAGAATGGGAATAAATGTAAGATGAAGATAGGTACAGGTGGTAAAAGATTAGGGAAACAGGACGAACACAGCAGGAGAAAAAATCCCCTTCCAATATTTATATGATCCGTTTGGGATAAAAGAACTCTTGCGGAACAAAATTCCAGTATCTCAACATCACCAAAAACCATTAAAGTAGTTGGTGGGATGAAGAGCCATTATCTCCCTTTGTATACCAGCACTACTAGTGCAGTAGTACACCATATGACTTTGTCTTTTTTGAGCTAGTTCCACTTTGCTTTGTGATTAAAAAAAGTGCTGCATTCTGAGGGAACATGATAGGACAGTACATACAACTCAACGTTGAGGTCAAAAATATGTTGTGTAAATGAGAATTACATTGAAACACTTTAGTATAACTCGGAAAAATATATATTGCAAAAACTCTTAAAAAGGCTATAGTATAACTCGGAAAAATATATATTGCAAAAACTCTTAAAAAGGCTATACTTAATTCAGAACTATGTACTGCTAGCTGACATAAACTAGTTTGAACTGTGTATACAGCGATGCACGGTTGGCTGTGTAAACACTGTCTGTGTACACAGTTGTACTGTTTATCTTAAACTTATGATCTAATATCTGTTTACTTATTTTCAGCTTGAAAGTTTATCTCAGCCAGATCTTGCATCTAGGTTAACCATGAACTGTGTCAGTTGCTATGTTGAACCTCACAAGTTGACAGAGTTACCAGTAACCATCATGGATGTTTTTGATGAATATGCTCTCTCAAACCCTGTCAGAGAGGAGATGTACAAACTGTATCCAACTGCTAAGTTGGCACACTTGAAGTCTGGGGGTAACTTCCCGTATCTTAGTCGCAGTGATGAAGTGAACCTTCATTTGCAGGTATGAAAAGTCAGACGTCTTTTAAACACGCATGCTGTGTCTCATAGCTGTGTCTGCTAATAATATAGATTTCTTTCTCTTCCAGATTCATTTACGACAGTTTGAAGATACAAGCCTTAGTGCATGTGGCCCTGGTCCTCAAGGAGATGCAAACCCTGCCAGTTGGGAAAGCAAAACTTGATGTTTGCTATTGAAGACTGTTGTTTATCAAGAACCTCATATAGCCTCTTGAAAAGACACTCTTATGGTTCGTTTCTTCTCTGTGAATTACAAACTGTTAAGTATTACATTAAGAGAGGTTTGTTTATAGAAAAGATTACACATCAAGTTCATACATTTGTGTGAATGATAGTGAACACTTTTCACAGGTTATGTCACTTACAGAACTTGACTAGTTAATGACTGAACTCTTATTTGATATTGGAGACAGTATATACTGCAAGTTAATAATTTGGTTGAGTATATAAGTGAAAAGGAATTGTAAATCATCTCCATAAAATATCTTGCATAGAATATGTATTACGTACAGAATCTATCTTTGCTGGGTTGTTAATGGAAATTACTTTTTCATCCCATGCCAAAAAGTACCTACTGTGCCTAGCATATGTATTCATAATTATCAAAATATAACTTATGACTGCTGATGATAACATAAGAAAGAAAATAATTCCCTTGTGAGTTATTAAAGGTATTAATATTGGAATTTATCTTAGGCGCCTCCTTCAGAGTGCATTTCAGTGCATGGTTATTGATCTGTAGATTACTACATTATCGGGTAATTCAACATTGCATTATGAATTGGGTTCATGTATGCATTAGAGTTTTTAATTGTATTTTTCATACTCCCATGAAGGTTTTTTAATTTTTTAATATCTCTACTGTTGAGTATTCTACAGTGTTTAGTTTTAGAAGTCGACATATTGAGAAATAGTTGAAAGCTTCTTTTGATTCTTTGATTTGATATTATAATTTCAGTGAATTTTATTTCCATTTCAGAAGTGTTGTTTCCATCCTGATTTCATTCCAGTTTGATCTTGCCATTTTTGTTAAAGTCTTCAGCATTTATTCGTTGAATAGCTAACATTCCTACATTGCCTATTACGTATATTGGGACCAGTTAGTACTGTAGCTAAATTTGCCACTAGGCTTAGAGAAGTCTGTCTTAAAACTTAAGAATTAATTTTAATTTCTCTTGTTTTGATAGTTCTCATTCATGCAAAATTGTGGTAGTTTGTATGTGTAATTTTTTCTGGAGTTATCCCTGGTTCCCTGACTGAACATTGTAGGAATGAATAAAAATACCTCAGTTATTTTTAGTCTCTCTTCCTTGAATTCAGTGAAGAAATATATTCTGTCTGGAGGATAAGAAATTTGATGTAAACTGTATGATATGCCTGTTGTGGCTTTAGTAATAGTTGTAAATAAACTATTTGTGTTATGGTTAAATTTTTAGTGAGAAGAAACTGTGATGAATCAAAATGTGCCTTATATAGTCTGTGTATAAGGTCATTGCTCAAGTTGTATATGTTTTTTGTACTGGAATAAAGTGGGCAATAATCTTGATTTTATATATGTTTTTAGACTTACCATTGGTCATCTGTTGATATTAGTCATTGCAAGGTACTGATCTGATAAGTACAATGTCAAGTAGGCTGCAGTGACAAACCACAAATCGCTTACAAGCTACTATGAATAGATTTGTGAATATTCATGTTCTTGAATATTGCACTAGTTCATCTGTATCTTAATTTGTGTGGTTTGAATTTTGTGTAAGAATATGGAAAGGAGCATTTCATTTTCCAAAGATTAGCTAGACTGGATGTTGAAAACGTTGTGTTGAGAAATGATTCGTGTATTAAACCATAATCAAATACTTTTGTATTCTAAAAGAACTAGTTTTTGTTGCTTCGTTTTGGAAATTAGTGTGAATGTCAGTCTCATGTTCTTAATGTGTGTGAATTTTATTTGATGCTCTATTGTTCCCTTGTTATACCTTATTGGTAATTTCCCCAAGCTAGTCAGCGGATCCCAGATGTGCTCAGATTAAGCTCCAAATAAAAATATCTAACTTATTACACTCTGGATTTGTGATAGGGAACTTTTTTTTTAGCATGGACAAGACAAGGAAAACTATAGCTATAAATGATTGAGGAAGTATTTATTTTACAAAAATTTAAGTAAGATGTTAAAAATCCAACATTTCACATGAATAAAAGTTTTTCTTTTTTACAAAATAGAGTTCTTCTTGAGGTGTTAACTCTCCCGTTGGTCGAGGGGTGAGCACAGCCTTCACTTTCAAAATAATTTTGCTATAAAAGGCTGAAAGCTGCTGATAGTATCCTGTAACAATGATTAGCTGTTTGTTGGAATGTCAGGAGTGGGGGGGATTAGTCAGCGCGCAGCTACGTCACCTTCAGTAAGTTTACTGTCACTCAACTCTACACTGCTACATGCTAATAAGCGGAACGCTCACGCTCAAGCATCCGTGTTATACATTTTTACTGATTTTGTTTGAATCTTGATTTTTGTATTGTGTGTTTAACTTGTCAAATTCTTAGAATTCTTACAATTAATTTCCCTGATTGAGTTATTTACATTTTTATGGGCAGTTTATTTTGTTTTCATTATGAGTGCTGAAAAGCAAATAGCTAATTGGCTTAAAGAGGAAACGGATCATGAAGGGAATACATTTCAGGGTGGTAACAGTTCTTCTGATGATCCTGAGGAACATGCGGTTGGAAATAGTGACCACAATGGCGAAAGTGAACAATCTGCTGAAGGGAGGATGGAGAAACTTCCATTAATTTAGGGCGTTGTTACACTGGCCGTGACAAGACAACGCAATGGAAAATACACCCACCATATTAACACAGATGACATCGTAATTCACCTTCCAGGAGTGACAGGGGAAGCCAGGAATTGAAAGACAATTACTGAAGTATGGAACCTATTTTTTCCTGTGTCGGTTCTTGAAGAAATAACCCACCATACAAATATACGGCTGAGAGCAAAGTACAGGCATGAATCAGACGTGACTAATACAAATCTAGAAGAAATTAAAGCCCTTATCAGATTGCTTTATCTAGCTGGGGTGATGAAATCTTTCCACGTAAACATGTTAGATTTGTGGGCAAATGATGAAACTGTGCATGAAATATTTTGTCTTGCCATGGGCTACAGATTATTTTATTTATTGCTTAGAGCCCACTGCTTTGATGATGAAATCACAAGACAAAGGAGGAAAGCACTAGACGAACTGGTGCCCATAAGGAATGTATTTGTTGGATTTGTGCAGAGATGTTTGAATAACTACAGCATAGGGGAATATGACACTGGACTAAATGTTAGTCTCTTTGAGGAAGGTGTTCTTTCTGGCAATATATGCCAAATAAGCCAGCAAAATACGGTTTGAAGATGTTTGCTGTAGTAGATGCCAGAATGTTTTATACACACAATATTGAAGTGTATTGTCGAAATCAACCAGAGGGACCTTTTCATTTGGATAATACACCGGGTGCTGTCGTGAAGAGGACGACTTTACCAGTTCAAGGCTCTGGTCGGAACGTGACAATGGACAATTGGTTCTCCTCCGTGAGTGTTGCAAGCGAGTTGGCTACTCAAAATAATTTGTCGGTCGTAACGACATTGAAGAAACACAAGAGGGAATTACACTAGACAAAGGCCTCCTTACAGTACTCTCTTTGCATTTGGTGAGAGCACAATGGTCGTGTCTTATGCTGTTAAATATAGGAATGTCATCCATGTATCGACGATGTACGATTCTGATGAGATTGATGAAGCATCCAGGGACCTAAACAACCTGTTGTTGTGACTTTCTATAACCTTACCAAAGGCGGAGTGGATGTCATTGATGGCATAAAGTCTGAGTACTCATTGCAAGAATCTCATTTCGGTGGCCTCTTAGAATTTTTTTTTCCTTTTCTTGACATTGGTGGGATAAATTCACAAATCATTCTGAGTTACAGTACTGGAGAATAGCTCTCATGAAGAAAATACCTGAAAACCTTGGGTCTAGATCTCATAAAGACGCACATGACCATAAGAGCCTCATACAACAGTCTGAAAAACGATCTGCAACTTAAAATTAGAAAGTATCTTGGAATCGAAAATGGGGCGCCAGCACCATCGCAGCCCATGAGAACAAGTGAAAGGGAAAAATTTGCTTTTTTCCCAAGAAAAAAAAATAGAGTTTTGACTGTCAGATGTGTAAAATGTGTATTGCCCATTTGTGGAAAGCACACAGTAACAATCTGTCATCATTGCAATGGCAACAATGGGACAGCAACAGAAAATAGCGACTCCGAATAAGACAGCTGGAATCTTAGAGAAATGGGACTTTGAGAAACTAATGATGTGTTTGAACTGTCAGTTTTCAGCTTAGATAAGTGGTAATATGTATTTATTACTTTTTAAAATGAACATTGTGTAATAGAGCTCCAGTATGGTGTATATCCTCCACGAGCATTTATCACAGCTTGGCACGTACGTAGCATGCTCCGTAAAAGACGATGGAGGTCATGTTGCAGTATCAGGCCTGTTCGAGGTGTTGGAGAGTCTGTGGTGGAACAGGACGCCCACGAACACTTCTGTCGAGCCTATCCCACCCATGCTCGATAGGATTAAGGTTGGGACTGCTGGCGATTCCATCTCTTGAATTTCAAGTTCTCGCAAGACAGCTCTGGTGTTGTGCGCTACATGAGCCCTGGAATTGCCGTGCATGAGTACGAATTCAGGGCCAACACCGTATGCGGCAATCAACACATGCTGTAGCAGTATCTGCTCGATGTATCCCACAGCGGTAAGATTACCATGGAGGACAAAATCCGTACGGCCATCAATACTGGTGCCACCCCACACCATCACAGAATCTTGTCCGAATCGGTCGCCTTCCTGGACAACATTTGGCATGTACTACTCTCCACGGCGTTTCCATATACGTTGATGTCCATCACGCTGTCAGAGAAAATCTGGACTTGTCTGTGAACAACACGGGTTTCCATTGGCGAAGTTGCCAGTTGATGTAGGTACGGGCAAACAGAAGGCGAACTGCGCGATGTTGCTGCGTTAAACGGGGCGCTCGAACAGGATGTCTGAATTTAAGGACACGGTGTCTGACACAGACAGATGGGGTTCTAATGGTTGTACAGCATACCTTGAGACCTTAGCTACTCAGGTGTCTGGTCAGACACCGTGACCCCAGTGAACCCCCTGAGGTCTTGTTGCAGTTCTCTGGCAGTTGCTGAACGATGCTGCAACGCACAGATGGTCAGATATCGGTCATCATGTGGGGTTGTCATGCGTACACCTACCTATCGAAAGAATTGGAGCAAACTCAAGCAGTTTAGATTACACATTCCACTCGTGCGTAATGGTGGTTGCATATGCAGCAGGGCGCATCTTGTCTCTTCTCGAGTTCGAATAATGCATGCCTCTGGTATCCAGTTTCGTGTACCTACAGTAGCCGTCAGGTTCTGTACATAAACCACTCATTCGTGTACCTACCAGTGCATACAATGCCAGAATGCGTACCCTTTATAATTATGTTATACTGCGTCAAAATAGACCTCGGTAGAAATAAACGCCCTAGTAGCTTGTTGACACGTATGTACGAAATGGAGAAGGCCCATGGTTGGCTATTTGCATGTTGTTTGAGTCATCAGTCCATAGACTGGTTTGATGCAGCTCTCCATGCCACCCTATCCTGTGCTAACCTTTTCATTTCTACGTAACTATTGCATCCTACATCTGCTCTAATCTGCTTGTCATATTCACACCTTGGTCTACCCCTACCGTTCTTACCACCTACACATCCTTCAAAAGCCAACTGAACAAGTCCTGGGTGCCTTAAGATGTGTCCTATCATTCTATCCCTTCTTCTCGTCAAATTTAGCCAAATAGATCTCCTCTCACCAATTCGATTCAGTATCTCTTCATTCGTGATTCGATCTATCCATCTCACCTTCAGCATTCTTCTGTAACACCACATTTCAAAAGCTTATATTCTATTTCTTTCTGAGCTAGTTATCGTCCATGTTTCACTTCCATACAATGCCACGCTCCACACGAAAGTCTTCAGAAACATCTTTCTAATTCTGATATCAATGTTTGAAGTGAGCAAATTTCTTTTCTTAAGAAAGCTCTTCCTTGCTTGTGCTAGTCTGCATTTTATGTCGTCCTTACTTCTGCCATCGTTAGCTATTTTACTACCCAAGTAACAATATTCATCTACTTCCTTTAAGACTTAATTTCCTAATCTAATATTTCCTACATCACCTGCCTTCGTTCGACTGCACTCCATTACTTTTGTTTTGGACTTATTTATTTTCATCTTGTACTCCTTACCCAAGACTTCATCCATACCATTCAGCAACTTCTCGAGATCTTCTGCAGTCTCAGGTAAAATAACAGTATCATCGGCAAATCTCAAGGTTTTGATTTCCTCTCCTTGGACTGTGATTCCCTTTCCAAATTTCTCTTTGATTTCCTTTACTGCCTGTTCTATGTAAACATTGAAAACGAGAGGGGACAAACTGCAGCCTTGCCTCACTCCTTTCTGGACTGCTGCTTCTTTTTCAAGGCCCTCGATTCTTATCACTGCAGACTGATTTTTATACAGATTGTAGATAATTCTTCGTTCTCGATATCTGATCCCTATCATCTTCAGAATCATAAATAGCTTGGTCCAATCAACATTATCGAATGCCTTTTCTAGATCTACGAATGCCATGTACGTGGGCTTGTCCTTCTTGATTCGATCCTCTAAGATCAGACGTAAAGTCAGGATTGCGTCACGTGTTCCTACATTTCTTCTGAAGCCAAATTGATCTTCTCCCAACTCAGCTTCAACTTGTTTTTCCATTCTTCTGTAAATAATACGTGTTAAAATTTTGCAGGCATGAGATACTAAACTAATGGTGCGGTAGTTTTCACACCTGTCAGCACCGGCTTTCTTGGGAATAGGTATAACAACATTCTGCCGAAAATCGGATGGGACATCTCCTGCCTCATACATCTTACACACTAAATGGAATAGCCTTGCCATGCTGGTTTCTCCTAAGGCAGTCAGTGATTCTGAGGGAATGTCATCAATTCCAGGTGCCTTGTTCCTACTGAGGTCACTCACAGCTCTGTCAAACTCTGACCTCAAAATTGGGTCTCCCATTTCATCAGCATCAACAGCCTCTTCATGTTCCAGAACCAAATTATCTACATCTTTACCTTGATACAACTGTTGGATATGTTCCTCCCATCTTTCTGCTTTGTCTTCTTTCCCTAGAAGTGGCTTACCATCTGAGCTCTTAATATTCATTCACCTAGATTTCCTTTCTCGAAAGGTTTCCTTGATTTTCCTGTATGCAGCATCTACCTTTCCCAGGACCATACAGCCTTCGACATCCTTGCACTTCTCCTTCAGCCATTCTTCCTTAGCTACCTTGCACTTTCTATCCACTTCATTCTTTAATCGCCTGTATTCTTTTCTGCCCTCTTCATTTCTAGCATTCTTGTATTTTCGTCGTTCATCAATCAGGTCTAATATCTCCTGAGTTATCCACTGATTCTTAGTTGATCTTTTCTTCCTTCCTAACATTTCTTCAGCAGCCCTAATTACTTCATTTTTCATGACTCTCCACTCTTCCTCTATTGTGTTTCCTTCAGCCTTTTCGTTTAGTCCTTGTGCAACATGTTCCTTGAAACAATCCCTCACACTCTTTTCTTTTAACTTGTCTAGATCCCATCTTTTTGCATTCTTTCCTTTCTTCAATTTCTTCAACTTCAGATGGCATTTCATGACCAACAAGTTGTGGTCAGAGTCCACGTCTGCTCCTGGGAAAGTTTTGCAATCCAACACCTGGTTTCTGAATCTCTGCCTAATCAAAATGAAGTCTATTTGATACCTTCCAGTGTCTCCAGGTCTCGTCCACGTATACAGCCGTCGTTTGTGGTGTTTGAACCAAGTATTGGCAAGGACTAAATTATGATCATTGCAGAATTCAACCAACCGACTTCCTCTTTCGCTCCTTTGCCCCAATCCAAATTCTCCTACTGTACTACCTTCTCTTCCTTGGCCTACCACTGCATTCCAGTCTCCCATCACAATTAGATTCTCGTCACCTTTAACATATTGTATTAGATCTTCTATCTCCTCATATATTCTTTCGATTTCTTCATCATCCGCTGAACTAGTAGGCATATAGACCTGCACTATTTTGGTGGGCATTGGTTTGGTGTCTATCTTGACGACAATAATTATTTCACTAAGCTGGTTGTAGTAGCTTACCCGCTGCCCTATTTTCTTATTCATTATTAAACCAATTCCTGCATTTCCCCTGTTTGATTTTGTGTTGATAATTCGGTAGTCGCCTGACTAAAAATCTTGTTCTTCCTGCCAACGTACTTCACTTATACCAACTACATCTAACTTCAGCCTATCCATCTCCCTTTTCAGATTCTCTAACCTACCACAACGATTCAAACTTCTAACATTCCACGCTCCGACTCGCAGAATGTCAGTATCCATCTTCCTGATGATCGCCCCCTCTCGTGTAGTCCCCACCCGGAAATCCGAATGGGGACTAGTTTACCTCCGGAATATTTTACCCGGGAGGAAGCCATCATCAGTACATCATTCATACAGAGAGAGCTGCATGTCCTCGGGAGGTAGTGACGGCTGTAGTTTCCCGTTGCTTTCAGCCGTGTAGCAGTATCAACACAGCTAAGCCATGTTGAGTATTATTGCACGGCCGTATCAGTCAATCATCTAGACTGCCGCCCTTGGAACTACCGAAAGGCTGCTACCCCCCTTTCGATGAACCATTCGTTAGTCTGGTCTCTCAACAGATACCCGTCCGATATGGTTGCACCTGCGGCTCGGCTATCTGCATCATTGGGACATTCAAGCCTCCCCACAGCGGCAAGGTCACATGGTTCGCCTATTCGCATACCCGGCACAAACAACTTTCAGCTCCGACTACCTGTAGGCTTACGATACGCTGCTCGCCGCACAATGCGTGGACAACGCTCTCGGGATCTCTCGAAATTTCTCGCGAGAAATAGTGCCTGCGCTAGTCTGGAGAAATCTCGAGACCTAGTCTCAGACTGCCCATCACTAGCATGTGGTAGGCTTGCTCGTCAAGGTTCCGGTCGACCACATTTGACCACCAAAAGGGAGGATCGCCGTATTGTGCACCAAGCACGTCGTAACCCCTCCACATCTGCGCCTGCCATCCAAGAAAAAGCAACGGACTCCCTGCAACACTGTGTCATCCCGCACCACTGGTTGGAGACGGGATTTACCGTCCCATGCGTAGGTCGCCGTTCACACCACAACACAAACGGCTGTGTTTGGAGTGGTGCCGTGACTGGAAAGAATTGATGGGCAGTCTGAGACTTGGTCTCGAGACTAGCGCAGGCACTATTTCTCGCGAGAAATTTCGAGTGTTCTCGACAGCGTTGTCCCCGCACTGTGCGGCGAGCAGCGTGTCGTAGGACTACAGGTAGTCGGAGCTGAATGTTGTTTGTGGCGGGTATGCGAATAGCCAACCACGGGCCTCCTTCATTTCTTAACTACGTGTCAACAAGCGACTAGGGCGTTCATTTCTACCGAGGTCTATTTTGACGCAGTATAACATAATTGTAAAGTATACGCATTCTGGCATTGTATGCACTAGAAGGTACATGAATGAGTGGTTTAAGTACAGAACTTGACGGCTACTGTAGGTACACGTAGTGATGGGCAGTCTGAGACTAGGTCTCGAGATTTCTCGAGACTAGCGCAGACAATAATTCTCGCGAGAAATTTCGGGAGACCTCGAGAGCATTGTCCCCACATTGTGCGGCGAGCAGCGTGTCGTAGACCTACAGGTACTCGGAGCTGAATGTTGTGTGTGCCGAGTATGCGAATAGCCAACCACGGGCCTTCTCCCGTAAATACGTGGCAACAAGCGACTAGGGTGTTCATTTCTACCGAGGTCTATTTTGACGCAGTATAACATAATTATAAAGGGTACCCATTCTGGCATTATGTGCACTGGTAGGTACATGAATGAGTGGTTTAAGTGCAGAACCTGACGGCTTCTGTAAGTACACGTACCTGGATACCTGAAGCGTGCATTATTCGAACTCGGGACGGGGTAAGATGCGCCTTGCTGCGTATGCAACCACCATTACGCAAGAGTGGAATGTGTAATCTAAAATGCTTCAGTTTGCTCCAATTCTTTCGACAGATAGGTGTACATCGTTATCAGACCCCACATTCAATATCACATTATGACCACTGCTTGTGTTTACCGATATTTTGGTGACGAAGGAAATAATTCCTTACAATGTTATAGAGTATTCGCGTCATATGTAAAGTTAGCATAATTATCCAACAACAAGAGTCCATGGAAAGGAAATATTACAAGAAGTACTACCGGTACTAATTTAACATTCTAAATCCAGCATCATCGCAAACAAATTTGGTAATTGGCAGTTCCATGGAAATAAAATATTACAAGAAGTGCTACTAATTTAACATTCTAAATCCAGCACCATCATAAACAAATTCAGCATTTCCAGTGCTTAACACTACCGCTTACAATACTATAGGTTGAACTTTCTACTAGCTTAACATTACAAGTGATAATAAAGTGAAGTTGAACCATCATTACCCTACAACTATAACAACAACAACAACGAAAGAAAATATGGTAAGAAATACTACTAGTTTACCTTTCTAAATCCTGCATCATTATACATAAATTCACACACAATTTAAGTATTTCCATTACTTAATACTATGGCTTACAATACTATAGGTTGAACTTCCTACTAGCTGAACACAACAAGTGATATTGAAGTTGAAACATAACTACCCAACAACTACAACAAGACTACAATAAGCAGTTCCATGGAGAGAAAATGTTAGAAGAAATACTACTAGTTTAACATTCTAAATCCAGCAGAAAATCACAAATTCAGTGTCCATCGTTTATAGCTTTTACTTTTCATTTTACACTAGCACAAATCATCATCTTAAACGATTTGTTACCGGAATAGAATCTATCAAAGACTGCTGCAGGTAATTTATTCCAATCCCTTATGGTCCTGTTTACGAAGGAAAACTTGCCTCCATCACTATGCTGGTTATTATTATTACACCGCCCACCCTCATCGGAGGGTCTGCCTTACAACGGCTGCACTCGGCTAGAAATAGCCACACGAAATTATTATTATTATTATTATTATTATTATTATTACACTACTGTAAGTTACCATTGCCACCGGAATATTTCCCATTTGCGATGTATTTGTTAATAATAATAATTAGGTACTTCGGTATTTGAGAGTGCAGTCCGGCCTGTCACCCGACGGCCCAGGGTTCGATTCCCGGCTGGGTCAGGGTTTTTGATTGTAAATGCTTAATATTCCTGGCTTGGGGACTGGGTGTTTGTGTCGTCCTTAACGCTTCTTTCCTCACATTCAGCACTCTACACTTCCTCCATTCCAATTACACGCAGGTTCATAGGCCTATCACATGGTGCAAGTAGGGGCAAAAAATCTCTTTAGGTCGACGCCCCGAACTAATGTCATTTAAAAAAATGACACTGCAATGTGTAATTGTGTCTAGTTGTACGCAATGTGCAATGGGGTTGCATACGGAGCAAAGCACATCTTCCCCGTCTCAAGTTCGAATAATGCACGCCTCTAGTATCCAAGTAGTTGTACACTCTATCTACAGTTATTCACAAATTATGCATGGTTATTCAGCTAAGATGTCCACCTCAAATGAGCCGTGAACAATTTAAGATACCGTACTGACATTCGGTTTGCACTTTCGTTAATGGTATTAAAGGGTTCCTAGTTGAACATGCAGTACTTTTCCAGGCTTTTGACAAAATGTATTGGCCCACACGTTTTCATATGAGAACTTTATTTCACGCAATAACTGCCAATAATATACTATCAAGTTTACAGTCGTATTGCAGTTACTGGAACGTAGCACAGCGTGCACTGGAGGAGGATCGGTCTCGAGAGTCTCGAGATCTGCGACGTCAGTCTCGAGCGAGAGCGTTGCCCATCACTCTAGGTACACGAACCTGGATACTGAGGCGTGCATTATTCGAACTCGGGACGAGGCAAGATGCGCCTTCCTGCATATGCAACCACCATTAGGCATGAGTGGAAAGTGTAATCTAAAATGCTCCAGTTTGCTCCAATTCTTTCGACAGATAGGTGTACATCGTTATAAGACTCCACATTCAATAACATACGACCACTGCTTGTGTTTACCGATATTTTGGTGACGAAGGAAATAATTCCTTGCAATGTTATAAAATATTCCCGTCATAATTAGGTACTTCGATATAGAACGGTGCAATGTGAAATTGTACTCGTTGTACGCGACAAACTGAAGACGATGTCCGAAACGCAGCGTAAGTCTTGGAAGAGATGTCACACAGCACAGCACAGCCCGCTGCATTGTTTGTTCAAAAGAAGTAAAATAGGTCGGCAGAAATACTTCTGGGATGATCCAGCACTTACAAACGAATAATATCAATGAACAGGAATCGTCACAGAACACCTACGTCCCGGTCTGCATCACAAGAAGCTACCCTGTCGACTAGTGATGGGCAGTCTGAGACGAGATCTTGAGATTTCCCGAGACTAGCGGAGTCACTATTTCTCGCGAGAAATTTCGAAAAATCTCGAGAGCTTGATTTTCGCCGAGTATGCGAATAGCAAACCACGCACCTTCTCCATTTCGTAAATACGTGTCAACAAGTGACTAGGGCGTTCATTTCTCTCATTTCTAGCGAGGTCTATTTTGACGCAGTATAACGTAATTATAAAGGATACACATTCTCGCATTGTATGCAGTGGTAAGTACACGAATGAATAGGCTAAGAACAGAAACTGACGGCTACTGTAGGTACACCTACCTGGATACAGTACTAGAGGCGTGCATTATTCGAACTCGAGACGAGGCAAGATGCTCCCTGCTGCATATGCAACCACCATTACCCATGAGTGGAATGTGTAATCTAAAATGCTTGAGTTTGCTCCAATTCTTTCGATAGGCAGGTGTACATCATTATCAGACCCCACATTCAATATCATTATGGCCACTGCTTGTGTTTACCGATATTTTGGTGACGAAGGAAATAATTCCTTACAATGTTATATAGTATTCGCGTCATACGTAAAGTTAGCATAATTACCCAATAATAACAAGAGTACAGCAAGCAATTCCGTGGAAATGAAATATTACAAGAACGTACGGTACTACTAATTTAACACTATAAATCCAGCATCATCATAAATAAATTCAGTATTTCCAGTGCTTAACACTACTGCTTACGATACTATAGGTTGAGCTTTCTACTAGCTTAACATTACAAGTGATAATAAAGTGAAGTCAAACCACATTACACTACAACTATAACGACAACAACGAAAGAAAATGTGACAAGAAATACTACTAGTTTAACTTTCTAAATCCAGCATCATTATACACAAGTTAACACACAACTTAAGTATTTCCATTACTTAACACTAGGGCTTGCAATACTATAGGATGAATTTACTACTATCTTAACACCACAAGTGATATTAAAGTTAGAACTAAGTACCCAACAACTACCGGTACAACAACAAGAGCACAACAAGCAATTCCACGGAGAGAAAATGTTAGAAGAAATACTAGTAGTTTAACATTCTAAATCCAGCAAAAAATCACAAATTCACTGTCCGTCGTTTACAGCTTTTATTTTTCACTTTGCACCAGCACTAATCATCATCTTAAACGATTTGATACGGGAAGAGAATCTATCAAAGACTGCTGCAGGTAATTCATTCCAATCCCGTATGGTCTTGTTTACGAAGGAAAACTTGCCCACATCAGTATGCTGCTTATTATTACACTACAGTATGTGACCGTTGCCACCGGGATATTTTACATTTACAATGGATTTGTTAATAATAATAATAATAATAATAATAATAATAATTAGGTACTTAGGTATATAACTGTGCAACGTGTAATTGTGTCTAGTTGTATGCGCCAACTTGAAGACGATGTCCGAAATGCAACGTAAGTCGTGGATGTCGGTTATTTTGAAGAGATGCCACATAGCACAGCCGGTTGTGTTGTTTATTCAAAAGAAGTAAAATACGTCGGCAGAAATACTTCTGGGATGTTCCGACACTTAAAAACACATAATATGCATGAAGAGGAATAGTCACAGAACACCTCCGGCCCGGTCTGAATCACAAGAAGCTACCCTGCCGACAACGATTGTGAGGCATCCAGGTAGGTTTACATCCTAATAGCAGTTGTTAACAAATTATACGGATTATTCAGCTAAGAAGTCCTCCTGAAATAACTCATGAACAGTTTATGAAACTGGCATTCTGTCTTCACTTTCGTTAACGGTATTAGGAGCTCATAGTTCAACATGCAGTGCTTTCCTAGGCTCTTGACAAAATTTATCGTCACACACGTTTCCATATGGGAACTGCTGATGATAACTGTACCGGGAGGTACACCCCAACGCCGCGCATTTAAATCTAGCGTATAAAAGAACTCCGCTACTGGTAAAACAGTGAAACTGAACCTGCACCAACTTTAAAATTTACTCAGAAGATGTCACCACTAAAATATGATGTAATTTTGTTATTGTGAAGTTTCCTGAACTGACTGTATTTCTACTTGTTTTGTTTGCCATTCATCAAGAAGTTTGGACATTCTTCCATAGAGGTCACTACTAAAAACTATGATCATGCACCCTGGTGCAAAGTGAAAGAACTTTTGATTTAAAGAAGTTTTGTATCCATATTTTTTTTTACTAATTGATGTTCATTTATTTTTGGGTTGGCAATATTTATCTTTTCTTTCCGCCAGTTTTAAATCCAACCAATCAATAATTTCTGTAATTAATTTTCTACCAATCACAGTCTTCTCCTTCGATTTTGAGTGTAACTTTTAAATTAACCAATAAAATTGAGAGGGTGTGGCTAGTTTAATCTTGAATGGTCTCGAACTTTCCCCGAGGGTTTATAAACTGCGGATCTTCATGTCTCTTGGCCAATTGATTGTCAGCTTACTAAGTGTGCGTGTCAAGCAGGAGGCGGGAGGCCTCTTCGTCAGCTGCTAGAACTTCTACCAAGTAATGGTCACATAATATCTTTCTTTCTTTCTTTCTTTCTTGCTAGCTCCGCAGTTTAACCCGAGGGAAAGGTCCGAATCATCAATTATGTAACCTTCTTTTCTAAACATGTACTTTCTGCTGGCTAATGTAATAATTTCATAAAACCTTCAACTGTAAATCAGAGATAGAGAGTGATGTACCCTCTCGAGCTCCCCTTCATCTTGGTTTGAGGTGCCACGTTTTGTTTCTGCAATGTATTAAAGTTATTTCCATGCGTGCAACCTCAGTAGTTTGGGAATAGCCCCTGTTTCGTCGGCCAAGCGCCCTATAGGTTTTAAGGTTTTGGAGCTCAGTCTTCGACTCCATTCAAATTGTACTCGGGTCGTTTATTTAACCTGTTCTTTTCACTAAGGCCCTGTAGGTTGGGTACTAGATACCTCTGTGTAATAAGTTTTCTATTTTTTAAATAGTGCCTGGTAAGGCCGGAAATTATTAGAGTTTCATGCTATGTTGCCTTGAGTATGCTTGGAGAACTGAGAGCACGTTAGCTCTTTATCAAGTGAGGTAAAAGTGCCTCTGGGAGGCCGGATATTGTAATTTAGGGAGCAAGTGCTCCATGTATTAGGGGATTTCTGCCCTTGTATTAATTTGTGCTCTTTTGTAAATTTGAGCTAGGAGCTCAGGAAAAGTGAAGCGAGGGCTTGAAGCCCATGATCTGTTAAAACCACTAATCTTGGATGTTTCCTAGTCTTGTTTAATGTTTGCTACTTGTACCTGTAAAAATTGTGAAGTTGGAAATTGTTGAGAATATAACCTTCAGTTTAAGTTTTAAATTCAATTCTTGACATTGTAGTTAGACCCATTCACCCTGGCACCTTCTTTCGCCTCTGCGATCAACGATAAACCACGGAACAAGTGGTAGCAGAGCGTGGTTGAATGGGTCTCAATTAAGCCCTTCTTGACGGCCAATCGTAGTATCCGTTTCGAACTCTAAGAATTTTCTCGGTCGCCGGAAATTTTCTAAATTTGTAAATTTTCTTTCATCGTGTCCGTCCCTCGCGAAGTCCTCCATCCTGGCTACTTGCGCAAGGAGGAATTGATTTAGGAATTACTTATTGGGAATGTTCAATCTGGAGGCACGGTTGCGGCAGACACCACCAAGCTTAAAGAGTCATTCGAGTTGCCTATTTGTATCCCAACTTTGGGGGGAAAAGAAATTGATGAGGCTCTATCCACTTTCACGGACTACACCACTGAGCTAGCATCTGTAGTTAGTTTTTTTGAAGTGAGTGATCCTTCGGCTAACCAACTTTAAAGAGTCCAGGCAAGATTGTTCCATTTTTATAACAGGGTGAGCGGTCTATTGTCCCTAAAACTAAAGGAAGATCATGTTAATGAGGCGAGTAATTTAGTGGATCATCTATCAAAAATGTCCAATAAAGTTAGCCAATTGTTAACTGGGACAGCTGCTCCCAAAACCGACGAACCCACTGTGGCGAAGAAAGCAGAAAATCTGTAGCAGCGCAACAAACGTCTGCCCCATTAGGAAATGAGCCTGATCGTCGTGCATCCATTCCACCGTCCGACTCGTTGGCTGAATGGTCAGCGTACCGGCCTTCGGTTCAGAGGGTCCCGGGTTCGATTCCCGGCCGGGTCGGGGATTGTAACCTTAATTGGTTAATTCCAATGGCCCGGGGGCTAGGTGTTTGTGCTGTCCCCAACATCCCTGCAACTCACACACCACACATAACACTATCCTCCACCACAATAACACGCAGTTACCTACCAAAGGCAGATGCCGCCCACCCTCATCGGAGGGTCTGCCTTACAAGGGCTGCACTCGGCTAGAAATAGCCACACGAAATTATGATCCATTCCACAATTCTTTTTACATAACACTGTGTCTGAAGCTTCCTCACCCCCCTAGGCCGTTACCTACTATGACACCTGTGTTCAGTAGTTTGCCTCATCCTTTGGCTATGTTGCTTAGGGGAATTTCTAAGTTTTCTATTAATTCTACTAACGAAGTCATTTCATTTTTAAGATTTTTACAAGGGGACATTCCCTACTCGTCACCACCCATTTCGCTCAAATTTATAGAACATGCAGGGCTTGGCTAGAAATGAAAGGACCCAAAATGGGAACTCCAGATGGCCAAGCGTATAGAAAACAAAAATAAAAATAAAATGTTGACGCGGCTCTCGCACCTTATAAGCCACTTACATTAGTGCGGACGCTGAGCAGTAGTTGGCGTAGCGGCAAGAGCTAGGACTGGTAATTCGATGGTCGTGGGTTCGACTCCCTGTGTGGAGAATATTTTTCTCAATGTTTACATTATTCATTTTTTAACATTTATTTTACTTATTCATATGCAAAAGCCATATAGGACGTCATTTTTTAAATGAGCCCACAATTGGAGAAAATTTGGAGTTGCGAACTTTCCCGACGTGTTCAAACAGAAGTTATTCTTTTTTCTCCTTCATTGGCTATCTCCCCTCCTTGGGGAATGTTTACACCTAAAAAGTGAAGGTTGCTCCTGGCGGCTGTCCACAAACAATAGATTCTTGGCGCAGGTAGACAATGACAATGAAATACCAATTTTTTTACCATTTCCATGCATTTTGCGTATAAATAAATAAATAAATAAATAAATAAATAAATAGTCCGCCTCTGTGGTGTAGTGGTTAGCGTGATTAGCTGCCACCCCCGGAGGCCCGGGTTCGATTCCCGGCTCTGCCACGAAATTTGAAAAGTGTTACGAGGGCTGGAACGGGGTCCACTCAGCCTCGGGAGGTCAACTGAGTAGAGGTGGGTTCGATTCCCACCTCAGCCAACCTGGAAGTGGTTTTCCGTGGTTTCCCACTTCTCCTCCAGGAAAATGCCGGGATGGTACCTAACTTAAGGCCACGGCAGCTTCCTTCCCTCTTCCTTGCCTATCCCTTCCAATCTTCCCATCCCTCCACAAGGCCCCTGTTCAGCATAGCAGGTGAGGCCACCTGGGCGATTTACTGGTCATACTCCCCAGTTGTATCCACCGACTAAGAGTCTGAAACTCCAGGACACTGCCCTTGAGGCGGTAGAGGTGTAATCCCTCGCTACGTCCGAGGGAAAAACTGAACCTGAAGGGTAAACAGATGATGATGAAATAAATAAATAAATAAAATGAATTATTTACCTCTTTGCGTAATTGATAAATGAATAATATTAAAGTTGATAGGAATGAACAGTCTCCACACAGCGAGTCGCACCGACGACCATCGAATTACCAGTCCGAGCTCTTACGGCTACGCCAACAACTGCTTGGCTTGCGCACTAACGTAAGTGGCTTATACGCTGCGAGATCCGTGTCAACATTTATATCTTTATTTTTATTTTCTATACACTTGGCCATCTGGAGTTCCCACTTTGGGTACTTTCATTTCTAGCCAAGCCCTGAATGTTCTATAAATTTGAGCGAAATCGGTGGTGACGAGTAGGAAATGCCCCCTTGTTAGTTGAATTTTAAGATCACGCTCTAGTGTTTTCCCTTTCTCACTCTCAAATCCTCCAAATAATTTACCCTTACTCCATCGGCGTCCTCTCGGACAAAATAGTCAAAGCAATAGCTGAGCAATCTTAAATAGAAGATTTCCGCGCCCATCTCTTAGCTAGCTTCATTCCCGCTCGGGCAATGCCATCATTAATTCAAAGGTACTATTTCAGAGTACAGCGACTGGATGAAAACCTGGCAGACTTCATCCAAGATATTAAGTTTTACACAAGGGTATTTGCTCTTCATTTCCCAGAAGATCAAATTGTGCAGACGATTGTTGAGGGGATTTCCCCGCCCTATAGTTCGTACCTGTGTTTCGCATCGCGTCCTCAAACTTTCGCAGAATTAGAGGCTATGGCGGTCTCAGCCGAAGGAGGTAGGTATGCCGACACCTTACGAGTCGCTATGGAGCCCCCTCCGTCTTCGAGTAACTTTCGGCCCCAACCTCGCCGAACTTTCACCACCCGCAAATGCTATGCTTGTGGGTCGGAAGATCATCTCCGTAACAAGTGCCCTTTGATTAAATCCAGTGGGACAAAGAATGGAGCAGGTTCATCACAAGGATGTTTCAAGTGTGGCTCCTATAATCACCTCGCCAAGAATTGCCCTAATGCCAATAGCACCCCCTCCTGTTCAACTTCTGGTACAACCTCCACCAACTCGAATAATCGAAAGTGACTAGTGGCATCGGCTGAGTCGGCAAATTCATCTTCCCAAGGCTCAGCCCCGGTTAAAACCACCGAAAGCTCGGAACAGGGTAGAAGTTCTTTTAACCCCGCATTTGAATGCCCTAAGGAATGTCTTAGGATTGCGGCGGAGAACCCCGCACTTGTACCTTTTCTGAAAGTGGAATTGAATAGTGAGCCCGTCACGGCTCTATTAGACTCTGGGAGTGTTTGTTCCATAATATCGGCTGAGTATTATTACAAATTAAAGTCTGTCTGTAAATTTTCTGATTATTGTTCGACTTCGGTCCAATACGTTTCGGCTAATTCCTCTCCATTAGAAATGTTAGGTTTCATCTTTGCCAACATTCGGATTTCTAAATTCACCTGGAAAGTTAAATTCTTTGTCGCTAAGCACTTGTCTTGCCCCATAATATTAGGAGAAGACTACATGTCTCATACAGGTCTAGTGCTCGACCTTCAGAGCAAGTCGTGCACTTTCAAATTTGCTAATAACTGTAAAAGCCCTTTGCTTAAGTGTAATTCTGTATCAAGTTCATCTGTTTCGCCTACCCAGGATGAGATGTTAGACCTTAGACATCTACCTGAGGAGCAGGCTGATAGTATTCGTAAGTTGTGTCAGTAATTTCCTGATGTATTTTCCGATACTCTTGGTGTTACTGACCTTATTGAATACAAGATTGAGGTTACTGATTCGATCCCAGTCAGGTTTCCAACTTATAGGCTATCTCCACCTAAAAAGAAGGCTCTTAAGGAGATCATCGAACAGATGTTAAAGGATGGTATTATTCGACCCTCTAAGTCGGCGTATTCACCGCCCATTTTCCTGGTTCCGAAACCCCAAAGTGGCCTCAGGCCTGTCATTGACTATAGGGCTTTAAATCGGAAAGTGGTGTTACAATCTGTGCCTCTTCCCGACCTTCACTCTTGTTTTTCATGGTTTCGGAAAGCCAAGTTCTTCACCATCTTAGACCTCAATCAGGCGTACAATCAGATCCATCTAGCTGAAGAATCTAAACTAACAGCTTTTGCCACGGATTAGAAGTTGTATGAGTACAACCGCGTGCCTTTCGTACTCCCCACGGGGGCAGCCGTGCTCACGAGACTGCTAGATAGGGTCTTCTCCGACATCAAATTTGAATACTTGTACCATTATCTTGATGATGTCGTCGTATTTTTTGAGACTTTTGAAGAACATCTAGATCATCTAAAGGAAGTACTCGATCGCCTTCGGAAGGCTGGGTTGACCGTGAAGTTGTCTAAGGTAGCTTTTGCTAAACCTTCCATGTCATTCCTAGGGCATATTGTGCCGCCCGATGGTGTTTCGATCGATCATTCGAGAACACACGCCATCTGTGATTTCAAACCACCTAAGGACATCAAAGGTATTGCCAGGTTCATCGGCATGGTGAATTTCTTCCGGAAATGTATTCCTAACTTCGCTAACAGCGGCGCCCTTGAACTTACTTCGTAGGAAAGGCGTCAAATTTGAGTCTGGGCCGTCTCAACAAGCCGCTTTCGAAGACCTGAAATTAGCTCTTTGCAACGCCGCTGTCCTTGCTGTGCCTGATTTCTCGAAGAAATTCATCGTTCAAACCGACGCCTCGTCGTCGGCGGTGGCTGCTGTGCTTCTTCAAGAAACTGAACTCGGAAGGCGACCCATCGCCTATGCATCTAGGACATTATCGGCTCAAGAGGCCAAATATTCTATCTATGAACTTGAGGGTTTGGCAGTCTTATTTGCATTAGATAAGTTCCGTCTCTATCTGGAACATGTCAAGTTCGACCCGGAAACAGATAACCAAGCCTTAAGTTGGGTCTTAGATAGGCCGCGTCGTACTGGTCGTATAGCCCGTTGGGCCATCAGGATTTCTGCCTTCCAATTTGATGTTAGCCATATCTAAGGATCCGAAAATGTTGTTGCGGATGGACTAAGCCGGATGTTTGCTCATGATGTGGAGACCGCCGAACAGGGTGATAGTTCTTCTCTTCCCACGCCCATACCTTCGGGCATTAATGCCATTCTAACTGATGCCCCAATGTTGTTCAGGGATATTGAAAAATATCAAAGTGACGATCCTGTGCTGCCCCCTATCATTGAATCATTTTCTTCTGGGGAACATGTTGTCCCTTATGTGTTGAGGAACGGGGTTTTATGTTGCCCGTCGAGGCACGATCAAAAGATGAAAGTTGTGGTTCCAGCTGTTCTTGTACCTATGATCTTCAAGTACTATCAGGAGACCCCATTAGGGGGCATTTATGCATCTTCAAAACTCGAGAAAATATCCGAGAGATGTTTATTTGGAAAGGTATGGCGGCGAAATTCGAGAATTGGTAAAAGCTTGTAAATCTTGCTTGCTTAGTAAGCCCACCTTGTCCACTAAGCTAGGTCTACTATCTCCTCATCAAGCGTCGCGCCCCATGGAACGCCTCTATATGGATTACGTCGGACCCTTCCCCCAATCAAAGGGGAACGCCAACAAATTTATTCTAGTGTGTGTAGATGGTTTCACTAGGTTCTCCTGGTTATTTCTGACTAAGCTGGCTACCGCTTAGTCCACCATTTCTTGTTTAAATACCATCTTTGCTTCTTTTGGTCCTTGTCAATATATAGTTTCTGATAATGCTAAAGCATTTACATCCAACCTCTTCCGTAAATTCTGTTTTGATCTGTCTATATCACATGTAACTACATCGGCGTATTATCCCCAAACATCTCTGGCTGAACGGGTCAATCGTAATCTGAGATAAGCTCTCATTGCATTTCATCATGTAGATCATTCCAGGTGGGATACGTCCCTGCATTGGTTGGCCTTTGCTTTAAATTCGGCAGTTCATGAGTCTCATAAGTTCACTCCTGCTTCTCTAATGTTTAAATTTGTGCCTAACAGGCCGCTCTCTAACATTTGGTCACTTAATGATATTCTACCAGAGACAATAGATCCCGACAATATTAGGGATCTATGGAAGAAAGCTAAGCACAACCTGAAAGTTTCTCATGAAAAATTAGAGAAAGATATGATCGTGGACGGAGGCCCACCAATTTAAAAATCGGAGATCAAGTCATGGTTAGGAATTTTGTTCCCGCGGGCAAGCTTGCCCCCAGATTTCATGGGCCGTGCATCATAGTGGATTTCCTAACTCCCGTTACATTATTAGTGAGCAATCCAGCCACAGAGAGGATCTTTAGAGTCCACGTCTCTCAGATTAAACCTGTATAATTAGTTTTTTATATTCATTTCCGCTAATATTTAGCAGGAGTTTAAGGTTATATTTTTTAAATAATCTCTCGAGGCCTTCTGCCCCGATTATCGTATTATTGTCTGTATATGATCTGTATGTACGATCTTCCCCTCTGGTTTTCCTGCTGTCAATTCCTTTGTGGCCATTACCAACCCCCGTCTCCTGCATATCCACACCATTGGCAAAAAATCACCTCCCACGCCGCCCGCCCCTCAGCATCACCAATAAAGATCGTACTCTCAAGTCTGCAACAACACTTTTCTGTCGCCGAGATCTTACTGTTTCAGTGCCCCCGCAGCCGTTCGCCGTCGTACTGCAACTGAAGTGGGGTACGGGCCCACTCCACTCTCAGCAAAGGCTGAAGTGCGGTGCCCCTACCGCCAACTCATCTGGGGACTGTATACATACTTCTAATCTGCGGCGTCCATCACCACGACTACCCCTCTCATATTAGCGGGAGAGGTGTATCTGAGGGTACTTGAGGGTTCCGGGCGACCTCAACTGGATATCGGCAGCGGCGGCAGGACTTGCCGTCAAATTTATCAACATGTATTTCATATTCTACTACAACTACAAGTAGTCTTCACGAGAGTGGAGTGGGCCCGTACCCCACTTCAGTTGCAGTACGACGGCGAACGGCTGAGGGGGCACTGAAACAGTAAGATCTCGGCGACAGAATACTGGGGCAAATATTCATTTATAGGAAGGGGAGTTAGGGATTGGAATAACTTACCAAGGAGACGTTCAATAAATTTCCAATTTCTTTGAAATCATTTAGGAAAAGGCTAGGAAAGCAACAGATAGGGAATCTGCCACCTGGGCGACTGCCCTAAATGCAGATCACTATTCATTCATTCAACAAAGATACCCTAAAGCTGGAGTTAAACTACCTTCTACCTATCAACTTCAGAAAACTTAGAAATTTTCTTCAACTGAAAATCACTCTTTCAAAATTCTTCTGTGTCACCCCTAGGAAGGACATTTGGGGGGGGGGGTATGTCTGTACCGGGAGGTACACCCCAACGCCGCGCATTTTAATCTAGCGCCTAAAAGAACTCCGCTACTGGTGAAACAGTGAAACTGAACCTGCACCAACTTTAAAATTTACTCAGAAGATGTCACCACTAAAATATGATGTAATTTTGTTATTGTGAAGTTTCCTAAACTGGCTGTATTTCTACTTGTTTTGTTTGCCATTCATCAAGAAGTTTGGACATTCTTCCATAGAGGTCACTACTAAAAACTATGATCATGCACCCTGGTGCAAAGTGAAAGAACTTTTGATTTAAAGAAGTTTTGTATCCATATTTTTTTTACTAATTGATGTTCATTTATTTTTGGGTTGGCAATATTTATCTTTTCTTTCCGCCAGTTTTAAATCCAACCAATCAATAATTTCTGTTATTAATTTTCTACCAATCACAGTCTTCTCCTTCGATTTTGAGTGTAACTTTTAAATTAACCAATAAAATTGAGAGGGTGTGGCTAGTTTAATCTTGAATGGTCTCGAACTTTCCCCGAGGGTTTATAAACTGCGGATCTTCATGTCTCTTGGCCAATTGATTGTCAGCTTACTAAGTGTGCGTGTCAAGCAGGAGGCGGGAGGCCTCTTCGTCAGCTGCTAGAACTTCTACCAAGTAATGGCCACATAATATCTTTCTTTCTTTCTTTCTTGCTAGCTCCGCAGTTTAACCCGAGGGAAAGGTCCGAACCATCAATTATGTAACCTTCTTTTCTAAAAATGTTACTTTCTGCCGGCTAACGTAATAACTTCATAAAACCTTCAACTGTAAATCAGGGATAGAGAGTGATGTACCCTCTCGAGCTCCCCTTCATCTTGGTTTGAGTTGCCACTTTTTTCTGCAATGTATTAAAGTTATTTCCATGCGTGCAACCTCAGTAGTTTGGGAATAGCCCCTGTTTCGTCGGCCAAGCGCCCTATAGGTTTTAAGGTTTTGGAGCTCAGTCTTCGACTCCATTCAAATTGTACTCGGGCCGTTTATTTAACCTGTTCTTTTCACTAAGGGCCTGTAGGTTGGGTACTAGATACCTCTGTGTAATAAGTTTTCTATTTTTAAATAGTGCCTGGTAAGGCCAGAGATTATTAGAGTTTCATGCTATGTTGCCTTGAGTATGCTTAGAAAACTGAGAGCACGTTAGCTCTTTTTCAAGTGTGGTAAAAGTGTCTCTGGGGGGCCGGATATTGTAATTTAGGGAGCAAGTGCTCCATGTATTAGGGGATTTCTGTCCTTGTAATAATTTGTGCTCGTTTGTAAATTTGAGCTAGGAGCTCAGGAAAAGTGAAGCGAGGGCTTGAAGCCCATGATCTGTTAAAACCACTAATCTTGGATGTTTCCCAATCTTGTTTAATGTTTGCTACTTGTACCTGTAAAAATTGTGAAGTTGGAAATTGTTGAGAATATAACCTTCAGTTTAAGTTTTAAATTCAATTCTTGACAGTGTAGTTAAACCCATTCACCCCGGCACCTTCTTTCACCTCTGCAATCCACGATAAACCACGGAACAATAACTATCAAGCTTACACTCGTAGTTACTGGGACGTCGCGTCGCACAGCTCGCAGCACACGAGAATCGGTCTCGAGAGCGTTGCCCATCACCCCTGCTGAAGGAATTGGAGCAAAGTCAGGCATTTTAGATTACACGTTTCACTCATTTGTAATGGGGGTTACATATATAGCAAAGCACATCTTCCCCGACTCAAGTTCAAATAATGCACGCTTCTAGTATCCAAGTAGGTGTACATCGTATCAGCAGTTATTCACAAATTTTGCAGGGTTATTCAGCTAAGATGTCCACCTCAAATGTGCGGTGAACAGTTTAAGATACTGACATTCGGTTTTCACTTTCAGTAATGGTATTAAGGGGTTCATAGTTGAACATGCAGTACTTTTCCAAGCTTTTGACAAAATGTATTGGCTCACACGTTTTTATATGAGTACGTTATTTCACGCAATAACTGCCAATGATATACAATCAAGTTTACAGTCGTAGTTACTGGTACGTTGCACAGCTTGTACTGGTCTCGAGATCTGCGACGTCAGTCTCGAGAGTCTCGAGCGAGAGCGTTGCCCATCACTATCGGAAAGCATGGAATGCTGATGAATGGCGTTGCATTGTGTTCATCGATGAATCGCGGTTCTGCACCACTCCGGATAACCATAGTCTGTGAGTATGATGGCGACCTGGGGAGAGGACCCGTTTTATCAATGTTTAGGACAGACACAGCGATGTTACTCCTGGCGTCGTGGTGTGGGGAACCATCGGTGATGTTGAGGTACTCATATGGCCAGCAAGATCCCGAGGTCTGTCCCCGATAAAACGTGTGGGACCAACTAGGACGTCAACTCCGTCTCAGTGCCAGTATCCAGGATATCAAGGACCAGTTACAACAGTTGTGGGCGAGCTTGCCTTAGGCGAGGATACAACGGCTTTGACACCCTTCCCAACAAAATCGGTAAATGTATCTAGGCCAGGGAGGGCGGGTGTGTGTGTGTGTGTGTGTGTGTGTGTGTGTGTGTGTGTGTGCGCAACGTCATACTGATAAGTGGGTTCGAACGGCCAAGTTCTTCGTAAATTTGACTCGATTCTGTGAAAAATCCACAGCCCATTTCCAGACATTCGACCGGGTCAGGAATGTAATGAATGAAGCCCCCATTTCGCGGCGAGGATAGGAATTGTGTTGGCTGCCTAAGTCAGTTGGACTCCTCTGGGACAATGATTGACTGACAGATGAAATGAAATGATATTGGAGAGTGTTTCTGGAATGAAATATTACAGAGAAAACCGGAGTACCCGGAGAAAAACCTGTCCCGCCTCCGCTTTGTCCAGCACAATTCTCACATGGAGTGACCGGGATTTGAACCACGGTGAGAGGCCGGCGCGCTGCCGCCTGAGCCACGAAGGCTCTACTCGATTCTTTAAACACTGAAATAACATGACATACCCTCTCAACACGTGAAGTTTCATTTCGATTCTTCTTCCCCTTCTGGGTGCTTCAATATTTATTTATTTTTTATTTTGCGGGATTTCCTACCTCGGTTTTCGCAGAGATTCGTTCAGACCCTGCCTGCACGATAAAGCTGATACGTCCTCTTAGGGTACCTATAGAGTTTTGCAAATTGGCACTAGTATTTCTCTAATAAAGGGCTAACAACTGGTTTTCGACTTGTCCGACTGGACTCAAGGACGATTTTCACTCTCTTACCCGGCTACAGCCTTTCATGAATGGAATGCCGCAACAGTGAATAAAGCTTTTTGTGCAGGCTGCGGAAATAATTGTTGATTAGGTTACCAAGCGTAATACATCATTTTACCACATCTGAATGCAGGAAAGTTACTTTATAATGTTAGTTGTTCTATAGAGAAGCGCGCGGGTGGGAAGGAGTGAATGACTGATCATTTTATTTTGAAACCGTCACGTCTACCAATGGAATTACTTGTGACTTCAGAACCAGTGAGTAGGCTATATTATTATTATTATTATTATTATTATTATTATTATTATTATTATTATTATTATTATTATTATTATTATTATTAGCCTCTGTGGCTCTGGCTCAGGCGGCAGCGTGCCGGCCTCTCACCGCTGGATTCCGTGGTTCAAATCCAGGACACTCCATATGAGATTTGTGCTGGACAAAGCGTAGGCGGGACAGGTTTTTCTCCGGGTACTCCGGTTTTTCATGTCATCTTTCATTCTTGCAACACTCTCCAATATCATTTCACTTCATCTGCCGGCCATTCATCATTGCCCCAGAGAAGTGTGAAGGCTTCGGCAGTCGGTACAATTCCTATCCTCGCCGCCAGATGGGGGCTTCATTCATCCCATTCCTGATCCGGTCGAATGATTGGAAATAGGTTGTGGATATATTCATTATTATTATTATTATTATTATTATTATTATTATTATTATTATTATTATTATTATTATTATTATTATTACCACTGAACATTAGGAGATATAATAGGTGACCTACCGAGCAAGTGGCCGTGCGGTTAGGGCCGCGCAGCTGTGAGCTTTCTTTCGCGAGATAGTGGGTTCCAACCCCACCGTCAGCAGACCTGGAGGTAGTTTTCCGTGGTTTCCCATTTTCACACCAGGAAAAATGCTGGGGATGTACCTTGAGGCCACGGTCAATTCCTTCCCAATCCTAGCTGTTTCCTATCCCATCGTCGCCATATGATCTATCTCTGTCGGTGCGACATAAAGCAAATGGGCGACCTCATATTTCGTTTCCCGTCGGGGACCAAGAAAGTGTTGATTCAGCCCTGTATAACTTATATGTTAAATTTAGCTTTTGTTATCCTGGACGTTTACAGAATTGTGTTTCATAAGTATAAAATGCGCATACAATCCTGTGATGTGATTCGAGATGACTTCTTTTCTTGTATCTGGCTGGTGACGCTGTGGTTCGTATCAAATGTTGCTGACAAGTGCTAGTTCCTCATTTCCTGCTCAGGCGGAATCATACCTTCCTTTCTCTGAAGCTGTGTGTGGAAGAGGAAACGCGGGTGAGTAAGGGCTCTTTGATAGTTGTATTACAATAGGCGCTCGAAATTGAGCTTTCTGGATGCAGGAGTGATGAAATTAAGAATAAGGTTAAGAACATATCGGTTTAATGGACGGCTAAGTTCTTTCTTTCTTTCTTTCTTTCTTTCTTTCTTTCTTTCTTTCTTAATCTGCTTACTCTCAAGGGTTGGTTTTTCCCTCGGACTCAGCGAGGGATCCCACCTCTACCGCCTCAAGGGCAGTGTCCTGGAGCGTGAGACATTGGGTCCGGGGATACAACTGGGGAGGATGACGAGTACCTCGCCCAGCCGGCCTCACTTGCTATGCTGAACAGGGGTCTTGGTGGGGGATGGGAAGATTGAAAGGGATAGACAAGGAAGAGGGAAGGAAGCGGCCGTGGCCTTAAGTTAGGTACCATCCCGGCATTTGCCTGGAGGAGAAGTGTGAAACAACGGAAAACCACTTCCAGGATGGCTGAGGTGGGAATCGAACCCACCTCTACTCAGTTGACCTCCCGAGGCTGAGTGGACCCCGTTCCAGCCCTCGTACCACTTTTCAAATTTCGTGGCAGGTCACTCGGCCATCACGCCCCGATACCATCGAATTGATCTGGCATTGTACTTGGGTGATGATAATGAAATATTTTCGCAACTCGGCTTCCAACCTAACAATCCTTGGCTCGAATCCATGTGCCTTCGGGAGGTATTTACAATAGAACTTGAAATTGCAGGCAGGAAGTTCCACATGAATTGCCCAGGTTACGAACTTCCGATCAAATTCCATAGTGATTTGGATAGGTTGCCGACACCATATATCCATGGGAAAGAGACGGTCAAAACATAATTAGAAGTTTCCAAACATGTGAGGATAACAGTGGCGTGCGGTGATCATATTCATTACCCCAGTTGCAAAAATGTTTTTTAAATATAAACAATCGTAGCCCCACTACATTCTCTAAAGTCAACATTACCATTTTATAAGGCTGCATTTTTCGTGGAAAGGTCTACCCGAGAAAGATCTTTCAAGAATATTTTCAACCACACGCTCGTACATACTTCCAAATTGATATTCACGGCAGTAAAGACACCATCATAACTTAATTTACTGCATAGCAGATTTTAAACAATGTACTTACAGGTTCATCCGGTGACGCTTCGTGATAGTATAGTCATGGTTTTCACAAAAATACGCTGGGACAAAGTATGAGCCGTTGGCTGAATGGTCAGCGTACTGGCCTTCGGTTCAGAGGGTCCCTGGTTCGATTCTCGGCCGGGTCGTGGATTTTAACCCTAATTGGTTAATTCCAATGGCTCGGGGGCTGGGTGTGTGTGGCGTATTCAACATTAGAAATCATCCTAGGTAGGGCCACATCTTCACAGACATGCAGGTCATCTAATAGGCCGTCTAGTAGAAAAGGACCTGCACCAATCAGGCCTCTCCGGAGGCCATACGCCGTTACTATTATTATTACTGGGACTAACTATTGGGTTTTTAATTTAAAAGCCTAATCTAAACTAATCAGCAAAATTTAACTGAAGTTTTATAGTTTCGCTCGCATACTGAGTGTGCGTGCATCAACGACAAACGAGGGAAAATACTTGTCACGACGTATAACACACGGTATATTAATGAAGAATGCCACAGAACTCGCGAAACCTTCGCCTATAATTCAAGAGGAGCACTACAAAAATTCACTGTATACCACAATCACAGACAACCATTCGCGCTTAACTCTGTGTTCATGCTGGGCAACCTAAATATTTGCCTGCAGCTATAGGAACACATACTCTACACGTGCCATCAATGAATTGCTCGATAAGACTATATACATGCCGAAACCCAAGACAAAAAATATTCTTCTATATTACAATTGATTTCATATACTGGCTCTATTTTTATTAGCAAGACGATGTGCAAATGGCTATACTGTTAAGATGTTTATATTTTTCCTGCAGTCTCTAGTGTGTGGCGCTGAAAACTTCGAGTGTCAAGTATTAAAACTAACACCCCTTACCTAAGCTAGATGGCCTGTCACCGTAAACTGCTGTCGGGGGAGGGGCCACAGCTTTGCCTCGAGGAAGCTTCAGGTGTATGCGTCACCGAAGCGACCTTAAATTTCGCTGGGGGTAGCTCTCTATCGCGCCGGCAAGGGAACCCAGCTCGCTGGAGAAGCTGAACTGCGATAGTGTGAGGCGATTGTCGAGACAGTTGTACTTGGCTTAGATGTTCGCAATTTTTCAAACATTAAAAAATCGTTCCAACGAATAATTAGAAAATGTTAATACAAAGTTTTTTACCCCAGCAGCGCTGGGATAGATGCCTAAAATAAGTATTTACCGTAAATAGTGGTTGGGAAAGAGGATTATGATTGGATCTCTCTTACTCACCAGACCCGAAGGCAAATATACCGTATTGGACAAACTTGATAGCACAGGGTCGGGTTGTATGAATCAGACGGTAGACACGCTGGCGTTCTGAGCCCAAGTTCGACGGTTCGATCGCGGCTCAGTCCAGTGGTATTTGAGGTGCTCATATACGCCAGCCTCGTGTCGGTAGTTTTACTAGAATGTTCAACTCATGCAGGGCACAATTCCGGCATCTCGGAGTCTCTGAAAACCGTAAAAGTAGTTAGTGGAGCGTACATGTAGTATTATGCTTGTTAAATGAACACCTCTCTTCGCAGAAAATGGTCGAATCGGTAATCATTGTACTGTATTTCAGCATTCTTCGTCGTACTAAGCAAGCAAGCAAGCTTGTAAAGTAAAATCGTGTCCTCGTCCGGAGGTGGGGTTGCTCTTTTCTGGCACAACACCAAAGGAGGTGAGCTGCATGTAGCCTACCATTGTAATCACATACCAACCCTCCTGCCATTCTTAAATCTCTGGCAGTAGGGGAAATTGAACTCGGGTCTCCGTGGATGGCGGATAATAACGCTAACAGTTACGTTACTGAGACGGGCTAATAATGGCGCGTGGCCTTCGGAGAACAAACTTGTAGTTTTACGTGACTGTTTATGTCGTGATCATAGCCACGGGACCTCCAGTTTTACGCGAAATTCGAACCACAGTAAGGTGAATTTTGATTTCAAAAGTCCCACCTGCATTGGCCGGGATTCGAACAAAGATCGCTTTATTTCTGCAATTTTAGCGGGCCGATGACCTCCGATGTTAGGCCCCTTTAAACAACAAGCATCATCATCACAATTTTAGTCTTCGTTAAGTTGTATTATACACCGTGTATATTAAGAGTTTTGTCTGTACATTGCTCACAATTTTAAAATAATGGTATTTCTGTATCGGTCGTGTGGACAGTAACAAGGAAATGCACTTTTTAATTTTCCGTCATGTCTGTCTGCAAGTACGGGCATCACGAGAAAATGGCTGAAGTGAATGTAGGCCCTAATGAAAATCGGTATGAAAGGTCGGGAAATGAGGCTCTACAATCTAGGCTATAATTAATTTTATTCACGCTGAGTGAAATGGTAGTTTAGGGGGAGGAATCAAATTTAATTCTCTAATATTTGTTATTAATGGTCCTATCGATACATAATACATAACTAAAGTTATATAGAATTAAATTTCCGATCATTTATGCCATACATTTTTATTGTACCGGCTTTGATAACAGAGATATTCATGAATATCGATGTTTGTTGCAAAGTCTATATCAACGCCGAACCACGAGAAAATGGGTGAAGAGAATTTAATGAATATCGGTACCGGTATGTAAAGACTGGGAATAAGGTGCTACAGTCTAGGTTATAAATACTTTTTATTCACGCTGGATGAAATTGTAGTTTAGGGGGAGGTGCCTAATTTTTTTAAAAATACCCATGTTATCGATCCTGTCGGAAAGTATTACATGTACCGAGCGAGCTGGCCGTGTGATTAGGGGCGCGCAGCTGTGAGCTTGCATCCGGGAGATAGTGGGTTCGAACCCCACTGTCGGCAGACCTGAATATGGTTTTCCGTGGTTTCCCATTTCCACACCACGCAAATGTTGGAGCTGTACCTTAATTAAGGCCACGACCGCTTCCTTCCCACTCATAGCCCTTTCCCACCCCATCGTCGCCATAAGACCTATCTGTGTCGGTGCAACGTAAAACAAATTCTTAAAAAATCTCTGCCATCAGCTGTCGTAGATGGCCTAGGTATCACTGAAGAGGCGCACTAGGGAAATGAGGAGCGAGGTAGTTTCCCGTTGCTTTCCTCACCGAGCTAGAAGTTGCTATTACATATCAGTCTGCCAAACCCACTGAAATGCATGCATCAACCAACCCTATGAGCAACATATTTCACCCCATTCGTGGCAGGAATGGCTGCATAAAGAATGGCATTTCTAGCATCGCTCATACCTCAGTCACTTTCATATTGTCAAAGCCAAGGATAAGACTGAGACGGGTCAATGAAAGTAACAAAATTGCTCTAGCCTATACCAGAAGACATAGTACACTGTAAACACTAGGTCCCACCAGCAAAGGTTACATACTGTAACAAAAGTTATACAGAATACAAGTTCCAATCATTTATGTGTTATACAGTTTTACCGTACTGACTATGATAACAGAATTCATGAATTTAGACTCGTTGCTTAGTCCATATCAACGCCAAGCATTGCTAACTAACTAACCAAACTAACCCTATGGCACTACAGCCCTGAAGGACCTTGGTCAACCAAGCGACCGCTGCTCAGCTGGAAGTCCTGCAGATTACGAGGTGTTGTGTGGTCTGCACGACAAATCCTCTCGGCTGTTATTCTTGGCTTTCTAGACCGGGGCCGCTATCTCGCCCTCAGATAGCTCCTCAATTCTAATCACGTAGGCTGAGTGGACCTCGGATCAGCCCTCAGATCCAGGTAAAAATCCCTGACCTGGCCAGGAATGGAATCCAGGGCCTCTGGGTAAGAGGCAGACATGCTACCCCTACACCACGGAGCCGGCTCCAAGCATTGCTAACATAGAAATATTGTTCAGTCGTGTTAACTGGCGATTGCTTTTGTCATTGTTGTAAGGTGTAAGACCGTGTGGTCCTTGGTCCATATCGACAAGGATAAATGTGATGATGATTATAAAAAATGAGAAAAATCATGAAGGAACAATTGCTTGAGGAATAAGACAAGAGGAATCCATGAAAGCACTGCCTTTACAGTTAGATGCTCTAATATCCCAGAGTCAGGAGAAAACTAAATGTGAAGGCCTACAATATCGAAAACTAATATAACTGATCAACAATAGCATTACATTGACCATTGTTGAGATGTGATTTGTCTCTTCTGCTGCCCCTCATCTCCGATAGATGGGATTACTGCTGTGTCCCGAGTGAAACAGCATGCTTGCATATTGGCAGAAAGTAGCTGGGGAGTTAGATGACTTTGCACATACTATGTAATTGTCCCATCAACGACGGGTACTGCAGCTAGTTTAAGGTATAATAGTGTTATTTGCTGCATGTTCCTTCACACAAGTATGAAGAATGAGTTCTCCACCTAATCAATACTTTATTTTACATAGTGTCAATATTATTTACATAAAAGGACAGTCAATACTTTATTTTACATAGTGTCAATATTACATACATAAAAGGATAGATCAATACTTTATTTTACATAGCATCAATATTATTTACATAATAGGACAGTCAATACTTTATTTTACATATTGTCAATATTATTTACATAAAAGGACAGTAATACTTTATTTTACATAGTGTCAATATTATTTACATAAAAGGACAGTATGTAAAATATCAAGGGCGCCCATACCCGGGGGCAAGGTGGGGCCGTGGCCCCGCTCTAGCTCTCAGGGAAAGCCAAAAATCTAGTGTAGTCACATGTATTCCTTTCAAGAAAATGATTTAAAAGTCAGTATTATGTAAAACCGGCAGTATCGTCCCCCATCAACAGACAGGGGATACCGTGGGTTATTCTACCGCAGAATACAAATCGCCATTTATCTTCCAAAATATTAAAACTACTATGTACCCCCAGGTCTGGGCCCCCTCTAGAAACTGCCATATGGGCGCCCATGTAAAATATGTAAAATTAAGTATTTATTAGGTGGAGAACTCATCCTTCATACCTGTGTGCTTGAATTATCAATACGGACTATGAAGCTAATAGATTATAGCATGTTCCTTCAGTAGTTATAGATTTTAATAAGATGCCAGGGTTTCAGGGTTTTTACAACAATTCTTTAACTTGCTGGAAGCCAACAAAAGGGAGTTATCACAAATGCAACCCACCCCAGAGGGATCGAAGAAAATGATGATGTCTAGCTGACTGTGCTACTGAAGTCGCTTATCACGTAAGACTTTCCTTTACAGTGATAAAACCAAGTAGGTTATAAAGATAATAGCGGAAACTCCCTCGAAAGTGCATAGCTTTCCGACAAGACAGCGTCACTAGCACTATCTAGCGGCTCGCATTGTATAAAATGAACAGCTGTTGACTGCTCCTTGTGGCTGCTATGACATAATACGTGAACCAGAGATCTCGAAATTTCACCTGTCCAAGAAAATGTATTGGTTTTAAGTTTTAAAGGAATTATGGAATAGCTATTCTAGTATAAAATGTTTGATCTGGGGTTATAACATTTTATTAGTCACGAAGTAAGGCATGAAAAGTAACATCCATTTTAGGCAGACAGCTAGACCAAAACTACTGAATTTTTCACGTGATAGCCTACTGTCTTTAATTTTTACATAAGGCATGAAAAGTGACAACTATATACATTCAAAAATAACTTAGCCTACTGTACACAGGCTAATTTTCCACAAATTAAAGTTTAGTCATGACAAATTTCTGTAAAAATTTGCATGCAACTACAGGCCAGGCAACCATATGTTTTTTCTTTAAATCAAATCAAATAAAAATTTCTTTATTTGCAAATGAGGTGTCTACCTCGGTGGCAAATGGTACACTAAAATACATTATTGTCAAGCACTAAATTTTAAATTAACAAGAGAAGAAAAAAATGTTTTCTAGAATACAATAATATACAATTTATGCTAACAATTTTTTTCTATTAAACAAAAAGATCATCCTTAATAAATTTATATTGTTTACAAAATTCTAATTATAATATCTCCTATACTTACAAACATAATCAACTCATGTACAGTATGTGGAATTACTTCAAATAATACTATACAACTGGTATAAGATTAAAATTAAAATTGCATTTATTTACTTATTTATTTTTTTACCCATTCAGGAACCTAAGTAGCATAACGACCTACTGCGTCTTAACCAGAGCCCCTTTTGCCACCAGTTTTCAGAGTTCCTGAAGGGCCTTCACAGCTACCGTAGCGGTCCCAGGGCTTTCAAAGTCCCCACTGTTCTTCACTCCTACAGGCAGTCCCCTACTTTGGCTGTCCAAACTCCTTAGACCAGGAGATGGAATTAATTTATTCACTCACATTTTTTTATTTACAATAACCTGCACTGGTCGAATGCCCTCTAACATTTCATTTATTTTCTCTGTTGCTGTTTATTCTCTTTTTGAATATCTGTACAGATTTTGGAAAAGGATCAAACACTTCCCCTGGTAAACTGTTCCACTCCTTCACACCCTTTCCATTGAATGAAAATTTACCCCAATCGCTTCTGCTAAATTCCTTCTAATTTTATATTTGTGGTCAGTCCGGCCGATATAATTATTTTCCAACTGAAGCCTCTCACGGATATCTCCCCATGCTTCTTCTCCGTATAGGCTCTATATAATTCTATAAGTCTAGTTTTCTCCCTTCTCTTACTTAAAGTTTCCCACCCAAGTTCCTTTAACATTTCTGATACACTACTCTTTCTCCTGAAATCCCCTGTTACAAATCTTGCTACTTTCCTCTGCACACTATCTATTTATTTTATTAGGTATTCTTGGTGAGGATCCCAAACACCTGTTTGCATATTCCAATGATGGACGAACCATACTTAAGCAACTTTTCTCTTTTAATTCTTTGGTGCATCCTTTAAGTAGCCTCATTATGACATGTAACGATCTGTACGCTTTCCCAACAATGTCATCAACATGACCCTTCCAGTGCAAATTACTTTCAAATCTCACACCTAAGTATTTGCAGTTGCCATCTTTAGGGATAACTACCTCATCCAAAGTATATTCAAATTCAGTTTTAAACCTCCTGTTTGTAAATGTTGTAACAGTTGATTTGCCTCCATTAACCTTCATATTATTCTCTTCAACCCATTATTGGATACTCTCAAGGTCCCTCTGTAATTCTGAACAATCATCAATGTTATTTATTTCCCTATAAAAAATTATGTCATCTGCATACAATCTTATTTTTGATGTTATATTATTCCCTAAATCATTTACGTATATTAAGAAAAATAACGGACCGATTATACTACCCTATGCAATTCCCTTATAAACTTTCTCTTCCTGCGATACATTATTTCCTACTTTGACTTTCTGAACCCTTGAATTTAGAAATGCTTTTATGCAACATGTAACCCTTACGTCCAATCCTATTCCCTCCAATTTCTTTAATAATATTCCATGTTCCACTCTATCAAACACTTTGGAGAGATCTATGGCTATGCAATATAACTGTCCACCTGAATCCAATTGATCTGATATGTCCTGCTGAAATCCCACCAGTTGTGCCTCACAAGAAAATTTCTTTCTAAATCCATACTGGCTCCTCATGAACCAATTTGTATCATCACATATCCCTCGGATGTACTATGCTATTAAACTCTCCAGTATTTTACAAACTATACTGGTCAGGCTGATTGGTCTGTAGTTCTCTGGTTTCGTTTTATCACCCTTTCCTTTATAAATTGGTATTATTAGAGATTCCTTCCATTCCTTTGGTATTACACTATTATTTATGACATAGTCAAAGAGAAATTTTAAATAAGGCACTATGTACCACCCCATTGCCTTTAACACCTCTCAAGTAATATGATCACTTCCTGCTGCTTTTCCTTGCTGAAGCAGTTGGATTTCTGTGAAAATATCTTCATTTGTAAATGAGAAGCTTCTTGTTTCCCTATTTCTAGTGAGTTATTGAGGCGAGTCGGTTCTTATACCACTTGTGTAAATCCTCCCTCCAAAATTAACTTATTTGCCAATTTCTGTTCAGTATCTGTTAAATAGTGTTCACCCCCTTCTCCCACCATTGTAGGAATTTGGATTCCTTTTCCTTTTTGATTCCTGATGTATGAATACAGCTTTTTCCATTTCCCTTTGTGGTCATTACCCTCTTGAAGTATGCCATTCATATAATTCTCTTTTGCTACCCTTTTCACTCTATTCAGTTCCCTCATTAGCTGTTTTCTAGTTTCTCTACTCTCCCTACCCTCTTTGATTTTCCTGTTTACTATTCTACATTTTCTTTTTAATTTTCTTATTTCCCTTGTATAATAAACAGGGTCTGAGGTCATTTTACCCTTCTTAACAGGTACAAATCTCTTCTTTCCTTCCCAAATGATCCCTTTAAATTTAGCCCAAGGTGTATCCACATTACGCCCTTCACTTATCCAGCAACTGAATTGTGATTTAAGGTAAGTCCCAAATTCATCAACTTTAGTTTTTCTGTACAATTTCTTGTCTTGTGTAACCCTCTTACTAAGTCTTTTTGGTACAAGTCCTACATCAATTATTACAGCCTTATGGTCACCTATTCCTTCAATTACCTCAGTTTTATCAACAATTTCCCATGGTTTAACCAAGAATACACTAATAAGTTATTGAGACAAGTCAATTCTTGTACTACTTGTGTAAATCCTCCCTCCCAACTTAACTTATTTGCCAGTTTCTGTTCGTGGGCTTCACTTGCAGCTCCATTCCATTCAACTTCAGGCAAATTTAGATCTCCCCCAATTATTACCATATCATTATTATTGTTTTTATGAGTATAATCTATTATTTTCTCAAATATTTCCATGTCTCTTTCCTCTCTTCCAGGCCTGTATGTTCCTATAATTCCCACCTCCTTCATATTATCACAAACTAATTTTATCCCTAATATTTCATCCCTTTCATCGGTAAACCATTCATGTGAACAATAAACACCCCCCCTCCCTTTTTATCTCCTCGGTCTCTACAACAGACTGTGTACCCTTCTGGAAATACTTCTCTATTACCCACCCCTTCTCTCAACCACGATTCCACTCCTATCACCACATCAGTCTCAGAAGATTCCATCAATGTACCGAATAATATTTGTTTATTTACTACACTCTGACAGTTTACCAAGAGCAATCTCAGACCCCCTTCCTCCCTAAAACTTGACTGTTGCAATTGGGTAACTTATAATTCCTTACTTTCCTGAGTTTCATTTTCTAGTTGACTGAGCCAGCTTGAAGTACAGCTGGCTCTTTCTACTAGTTTTCCTGGACAGTATTATAACTCAAGGGAGTTGCCTTTTTTACAGTACATATCTTAAGATTAATAAAATCTAGAACAATATTTGCTATCTTTCGTTTACCTGAATTGTTTAGATGAAAGCCATGCTTTGTGTAACAGTGTCTCTCGAAACTGCTGCTATCAATTACCTGTGTATTACGAAAATGTTTACAAGTTTTAACCATATCTGTATTAACTTTGTCCACTTCAATGTTCACACACGAGCCTCTAATCAAATCATGCCTGTGGGGCACATTCACTACAAAGATGTTAGTGTGAGTCAGCTTATCTAGTGTACATTTAAGTTGAGAAATGACATTCTTAGCTTCGTTGTGAGCTACGTCGTTTGTCCCGCCGATGATCACTACTGCATCACGACTTCCGAGATTTCTTGCTGCCTGTTCCATGTTTTCCAATACCTTCTTGATTGGGGCCCAGGATAGATGACGGCCGATGCTGCAATATCTTCATTGTTCATGTACTGACAACCATGCACTTATCATAATTATATACGCCTATATATACTATATTATGTACATCCAAATGCACTTGAACATTAAATTACATATGCGTTTCTTTCTGTAATTTGGCATTTTTCTTTTTCTGCTGAGATGTGTAGGAACCATTTGTTTTATTTACAAAGCTTTATTGAGGACTGCAAAGTATCCATGGGCCAACAAGGAATAACAATTGTCACACATACCTTCTGTTGTTTGAGTCTTCAGTCCATAGACTGGTTTGATGCAGCTTCCATGCCACCCTATCCTGTACTAACCTTTACATTTCTACATAACTACTATATCCTACATCTGCTCTAATCAGTTTGTGATATTCGTATCTTGGTCTACCCCTACCTTTCTTACCACCTAAACTTCCCTCAAAAACCAACTGCACAAGTCCTGGGTGTCTTAAGATGTGCCCTATCATTCTATCACTTCTTCTGGTCAAATTTAGCCAGACCTATTTCCTCTCACCAATTCGATTTTAGTATCTCTTCATTCGTGATTCAATGTACCTATCTCACCTTCAGCATTCTTCTGTGACACCACATTTCAAAAGCTTCTATTCCCTTTCTTTCTGATCTAGTTATTGTCCATGTTTCACTTCCATACAATGCCACGCTCCAGACGGAAGTCTTCAAAAACATCTCTCTAGTTCCTATATCAATGTTCAAGGTGAACAAGTTTCTTTTCTTAAGAAAGGCCTGCCTTGCTTGTACTAGTCTGCATTTTATGTCCTCCGTACTTCTACTATCATTAGTTATTTTACTACCCAAGTAACAATATTCATCTACTTCCCTTAAGACTTCATTTCCTAATCTGATATTTGCTGCATCACCTGACTTTGTTCGATCGCACTCCTTTACCTTTGTTTTGCACTTATTTATTTTCATCTTGTATTTCTTCTCCAAGACTCTGTCCATACCATTCAGCAATTTCTCCAGATCTTGTGCAGAGTCAGATAAAATAACAATATCATTGACAAATCTCAGGGTTTTGATTTCCTCACCTTGGATTGTGATTACCTTTCCAAATTCACCTTTGATTTCCTTTATCGCCTGTTCTATGTAAACATTGAAAAGGAGAGGAGACAAACTGCAGCCTTGCCTCACTCCTTTCTGGATTGCTGCCTCTTTATCAAAGCCCTTGATTCATACACTACAGACTGATTTTTGTATAGATTGTAGATATTCTCCTTTCTCTGTATTTGATCCCGATCACCTTCAGAATCTCAAACAGCTTGGTTCATTCAACATTATCGAATGGCTTTTCTAGACCTACGAAGGCCATGTACGTGGGCTTGTCTTTCTTAATTCGGTCTTCTAAGATCAGACGTAAAGTTAGGATTGCTTCACGTATTCCCACATTTCTTCTGAACCCAAATTGATCCTCTTCCAACTCAGTTTCAACTTGTCTTTCCATTCTTCTGTAAATAATAAGTGTTAAAATTTTGCAGGCGTGAGATACCTAACTAATGGTGCGGTAGTTTTCATCCTTGTCAACACCGGCTTCCTTGGGAATAGGTATAACAACATTCTGCAGAAAATCAGATGGCACTTCTCCAGTATCGTACATCTTACACACTAAACGGTGTAACCTCTCCATGCTGGTTTCTCCTAAGGCAGTCAGTAATTCTGAGGGTATGTCATTAATTCCCACCGTGTCATCAGCATCAACAGCCTCTTCTTGTTCCAGAACCGTATCATCTACTTCCTTACCTTCATACAATTGTTGTATATATTCCTGCTATCTTTCTGACTTGTCTTCTTTCCCTAGAAGTGGTTTTCCATCTGAGCTTTTAATATTCATACACCTAGTTTTCCTTTATCCAAAGGTTTCCTTGATTTTCTTGTATGCAGCATCTACCTTTCCTAGGACCGTACAACCTTCAACATCCTTGCACTTCTTTTTCAGCCATTCTTCCTTAGCTGTCCTGCACTTTCTATCTACTTCATTCTTTATTTGGCTGTATTCTTTTCTGCCCTTCTCATTTTTTGCATTTTTGTACTTTTGTTGTTCGTCAGTCAGGCCTAGTATCTCTTGAGTTATTCATTGTTTCTTAGTTGATATTTCCTTTCTTCCTACCTTTACTTCACTGAGTTCAATAGCTGCAGTCACTTAAATGCGGCCAGTATCCAGTATTCGGGAGATAGTAGGTTTGAACCCTACTGTTGGTAGCCCTGAAGATGGTTTTCTGTGGTTTCCCATTTTCACACCAGGCAAATGCTGGGGCTGTACCTTAATTAAGGCCACGGCCGCTTCCTTCCCACTCCTAGCCCTTCCCTGTCCCATCGTTGCCGTAAGACCTATCAGTGTCGCTGCGACGTAAAGCAACTAGTAAAAAAAAAAACTCCTTCAGCAGCCTTACTGATCCCATTACTGTCCATTCTTCTTCTACTGTGTTTCCTTCAGCCTTTCCATTTAGTCCTTGTGTTACATGTTCCTTGGAAAAATCCCTCACACTCTTTTCTTTCAACTAGTCTAGATCCCACCTCTTTGCATTCCTTCCTTTCTTCAGTTTCTTCACTTTCAAATGGCATTTCATGACCAACAGGTTGTGGTCAGAGTCCGCATCTGCTCCTGGGAAAGTTTTGCAATCCAACACCTGGTTTCTGAATCTCTACCTAATCATAATGAAGTCTATTTGATACCTACCAGTGTCTCCAGGTCTCATCCATGTATACAGCCGTCGTTTATGATGTTTGAACCAAGTGTTAGCATGGACTAAATTATAATTGGTCCAGAATTCAACCAGCCAGCTTCCTCTATCATTCCTTTGTCCCAATCTGAATTCTCCTACTATGTTACCTTCTCTTCCTTGGCCTACCACTGGATTCCAGTCTCCCATCTCTATTTGCTTCTCGTCACCTTTTACATATTGCATTAAATCTTCTTTCTCTTCATGTATTCTTTTAATTTCTTCTTCATCCGCTGAACTAGTAGGCATATAGATCTGCACTATTGTGGTGGGCATTGGCTTGGTGTCTATCTTGACAATAATAATCACTTCATTAGGCTGGTCTTTGTAGCTTACCCACTGCCCTATTTTCTTATTCATTATTAAAGCTACATTTTCCCCGTTTGATTTTGTGTTGATAATTCTGTAGTCGCCTGACCAAAAATCCTGTTCTTCCTGCCAACGTACTTCACTCATACCAACTACATCTAACTTTAGTCTATCCAAACAGCTAAACACCCTCTCATTGGTGGAAAGGGGGGAAGTGAAATACATTGTTTTGTTAATTTTGGGGCTAGTCTGGGCACAATGTTTGAATCTTTGTTATAAAATTCTTCACTATGAGACCAGCTACAAATTTCCCCTCCTACATTGAAATTATACTTTCTTTATTGTTTCTCAGTGATTTAATCAAGTGAGGGCATCATAGAAAAAGTATATTTTTCATCATTTATTTCAATATATGGTTTGTCTGAACTGACCCCCAGAATTTTCCTCATTTTAACATTGTTTGCCCCTTGATCACAACATACAATCTTGGGTACTAGTCCAGTGTCCTGAATTTTCACTAATGCATTAATTAACATATCTTTAATGCTCTGCCCTGACATAACATCTCTGGTCAAATAATATCCTATAATTTGCTTGACCATAGCCTGATTACATAACTCTCTTTCAGTGACATTTAAGTCAGACAAGATTTCTGAACCTGTGTCTACAAACCCTTCGAGCAAGTCATTTTGAGCAGTATTGGTCAACAGACACTTAAGAGACATTTCATCGATTACCACAGATATGACTTTTTCTTGGAGTTTCATATTTTCACACTTAATTTGTAACAAATCAAGAACCATGCCATTCAGTCTGTTTAACATAATTATCTGCCTTAGGCATTTTTCATTTTCTATCAATTTTTCTAAATGATTAGAATTACTGCAAAGGGGTTTTCTATACTCCTTAGGGCTACTACATTTTGAGGAATTGAAGATGTCAAATAGTATGTCACACATTTAAATGAAATCAGTTGTAATAGCTGCAGAGGGTGGTATGGTAGATAATTAAATTGAACATGCAGCTTTACCTCTGAATTTTGTAGCCAACTTCTCAATGACCTAGTAGTAAGTAAACAAAAGTATGTCTGCAAGAACCTGTATGATTTTGGAGAACAGGAATGCAGGGCCAAAGCAAAACTCTTATCTTTATCTGAGTATCTCCTCCCCTGAGCCTTTCTGTCCTTACATTTAGCCTGGAGTTTTATGAAGATATCTTCTACATCACTACAAAAATTACCTTCACAATCACTAATGATATACTTTTCTGTAGTTTTACTTCTCATTTTAGTATGATTTAAACTTTTTTAAATGCTATTTGTCCAAGGCGTCGATCCATGTGGATCTTTTGCCCCTATGATTTAAACTACTTAGCCTAGCTTTCAACACACAATTCTGTTTCTTATATCTGGGCACTGTATTTTGTAAGGCTTTGCACCTTCTTGCCATTTGTGAACATTTTGTGCACTCTTCCTTAACTTTGAAGGTGTCATTACTTACCACTTCACTTTCACCACCCATTGTTGTTTCTGACTCCAGTTCCTCTTCTCTCTTCCTTTTCTTTGGGCTTCTCCTGAGATTTATTTCCTTTGCAAATGGAAGAAGTGAGAGGATAGATCCAGGCCAAAGTCTGAAAAGATCAATAAAAAATGTAAAAAGCCTGCATAATCTCAAATCCTAATGTGTTCAAAATACTTACCCCTGACTGAATCAATTCAATTTGAATACTCCTCTTTCAGCTCTCTTGTTAATTTCATGCACCTGGAAACTTCTCCGATCTCTCGTAAATTTCTGCCTCCTCAATTATTATTGTTCTGAGGTATCTGTGGAACAGCAGAGGTGAAAGAAGGTGCCGGGGTGAACGGGTCTAACTACAAAATCAAAGTTAATTTAAAACTGTAACAAAGGTTATATATTTTTCTCCCTTTTAAAAGAAACAACAAGTAACAAGGTGCCAGTAACAAAATTTAAGTCTAGGAAAGACAAGATTGGTGGTATAAACAGAACTTGGGCTTCAAGCCCTCACTTTACATTTCCTGAGCTCTCAGCTCACACAACACATATTTACCAAAGGGCAGAAATCCCACTCCATACATGGAGCACTTACTCACAACTTTTAATATCAAGCCTCTCTGAGGCACTTTTACCACACATAAAAGAGCTGACCCGCTCTCAATTTTCTGAGCCTATTAAAGGCCACAAAATACTTTACCATTAACTGCCCTCAAGGCACACTTACAAGGAAACAGGGGTATCTTGTACCCAACCTACTGGGCCTTAGCAGAAAAGAACAGGTTAAGTAAATGGCCCAAAATACAAAGATGAATGGAGGCATGTACTTGCACTCCTATATGAAACTTCTTAAAACCTAAGCCGATGAAACAGGGGCTATTCCCAAACTATGCAGGTGACTCGTATAAGAAAAATTTTAAGGTTTTACAGAAGGGAAGAAAACCAGTTACAAAACGTAGTCACCTCAAACCAATATGAAGGGGAGCTCGAGAGGGTAAAGCACTCTCTATCCCCGAATTGCAGTTACAGATTTAATGAAGTTTTTACAACAAACGGTAAAAAATTACATGTCAAAAAAGATAGTTTACATTGTAAAGGGATTCGGACCTTTCCCGGGGGTTAAACTGCTGAGCTAGCAAGAAATAAAGATGTTAAATGGCCATTACCTTGCTGAAGAGCTGCTGCCTGATGAAAGAGGCGCTTCCCGCCTCCTGCTACATGTCCATACACTAGGTTAGATGTTGATGAAGTGGCCGAGAGACAAGAAAATCAGCTGTTTTTATACCCTCGGGGAAAATTCGAGACCTTTCATGAATAAAACAGCCACACCTACTCAATTTTATTGGTCAGTGTAGACAGTACACTCAAAATCAAAGAAGAAAGACATGATTGGTCAAAAATTAATTACAGAAATTCTGGATTGGCTCAATTCAAAACTGGCGGAAAGAAGAGATTAATATTGCCAACCCACAAATGAAAGAACGAAAATTAGTAAAGAGAAAACTTATGAATACAAAATTTCTTCAAAAAAGTCCCTTCACTTCGCACCAGGGTGCATGATCATAGTTTTTTAGTAGAGACATCTATAAGAGAATGTCCACACTTCTTGATCAATGGAAAAAAAAAACAAGTTGAAATCCACACAGTATTGACAACTTCGTAATCACAAAATTTACGGTGGTGACATCTTCTGAGAAACTTATGAGGTGATCCAGTTTTTAAAGTTCAGAGTTTCTCTTGTAGAGGAGGATTTATTGGCGCAAGATTTAAAACTGCGTCGTAGGGGTGTACCGCCCGGTACACTTATTATTATTATTATTATTATTATTATTATTATTATTCGGCCGCATCTGTGGTGTAGTGGTTAGCGTGATTAGCTGCCACATCCGGAGGCCCGGGTTCGATTCCCGGCTCTGCCACAAAATTTGAAAAGTGGTACGTGTGCTGGAACGGGGTCCACTCAGCCTCGTGAGGTCAACTGAGTAAAGGAGGGCTCGATTCTCCCCTCAGCCATCCTCGAAGTGGTTTTCCGTGGTTTCCCGCTTCTCCAGGCAAATGCCGGGATGATACTGTGCCCTTTTCAAGGCAACAACTGCGGTGAACTCTTCCTTCTTCCATGCGCCGGCTGCTCCTGTAATAAATGACATGTAAATCATACTCACCGCTGCATGTAGACCCTTCTTCCTCAGTCGTGACCGTCCGCTATCCCCGAAGAGAGGCCACCCGTCGATCAAAGGAGTGAGGAAATGAAAAGAGGGGGGGTAGACTAACTAAAATGACGGTACCCAAAGACTGAATTAAAATTTAAATAAAAGACTGATTTATTGAAAAAAATGCAGAGTGCCAAAAAAAATGTAAGTGAACTAGACTGGTGAAAAATGTAAACAAATGAAATAAATGAGAGTAAGAAAATTAAAGATTGAAGATCTGCCTTACAAAACACCATTATCTGCCTGATAACTGACTGAAGGTCAATCACCTTAATTAAAATATATTCCAGACTATGTTGACACTGCCTTCAAGTTAATAACGTGAATCAGTTAAAACTCTGGTCAGAAAGACCACCTTCTTAAAATACAGAATTATTACGTAGAAAATATCTCTCAAACTAAATTAAAATAGTTGAATCATAATAAAATAATTAGTTACGTCATCAATCCACTGACTCATAGGAGTTATCAAATATTTATCACATGTGGCTCATTTGGGAAAACACCCCACTTTAAAAAAAATCATGGACTGCACTAACCAAGTGTATCACATAAGGAATAATTCGAAGAAAAACAACCATGAACATCACCCTTCATTTCCTACATAACCATTGTCTTATTCAAACACCTCATGATTAAACAAAATAAATTATTGAAACATCAATCTGAGTGTTACAACCACTCATCTAATTTTTAAACTTCACTTGCATACCTGTGATAGACTGGACTGCTTAAAATAATCCAAAAGATTAGGCCAAGTGCCTGATGTTAACATTTCAAATGACAGCGATCCTTGTACATTAAAATTTCTATTGAATTTGCCGCTAACTGCATTTCATTATCAACTCATTGTTTGTGGTACCACCACTAGATGGAGGCAGATGCCATCTTGTTTACCTCATTCATTGCGGCAGTTTTATACAATTGGTTTATTAAAGATCGCTTCATTTCCTAAATAAAACGTAGTGGATTTAAAAAAAAAGTTTGGTAATTACTTAAATGCCTGGTATGAGCATACCACTACTATCGTTTCGACTGTGACCTAATCGACGATCCATTAACCTAACATCTGAAATCTTATTTACATCACTAAATCTGTTAAATGGAGAAACACTGCTCCGACAAAGAAAATACAGAAAAAAAACTAGCCTATCTACATCTATCTATTTACATCAAATCAAATATAAATAATTCACATACGCTTACGTCCTACAAATAAACGGTAATAAAGTACACTCAGAAAGAAATAAAATAAGCAAAACTAGATCCCACCATCGCGGCCTACTGGAAATTAATAAGGATGGAATGCGCACAATAAAAATCAGAGTCTCCATAAAAATATACCCCGCTGCGAGTAGCAAAATATAAATATTGTGAATTTGACGGCAATCTCTAACCTCAGACGATAAATGTCTGGCCATGATACTATTTAACCTTTGTGGACAATAATTACTGTTATTTCATGTCATCCATGACTCTACATGATTATTAAAAAAAACCACATTGACTCGTCGCTCTGCTCACATTGTACAATGGCTAGCATATTTGCCGAGCATCTACTTTCCCTGGAATTATTTAAACAAATACAGGCTTCTGCCTACAATCATAACCCATGTCGTAACACACTTAACACTCTTGGTTAAATTATTCATTTCACAATTCTCTTTGCTCATTAATTCTCGACGTCATTATTATTCATTATTCTCACAACACGGCCTCGCTCGTATCCGGCGGGCAAAATATCTGTCGTGCATATTACGACTTCTTACGACAGTTCATGACATGGTCCAAAATCATATTTCCATTATCAACGTAGATCATCAGGGATATTAATCATCTAGCTCGATCTCTTGATCGTTCTCTGCTTCACATATCACAAAATATCAGAGCTGACTCATCAATGGCTTCCTAGCACTCACTGTTTCTATATAAAAAAAGTGACGAGATTGCCTCTCAAAACACAGATGTTGAAAGATGTGTAACCGCAACTACACGGAAGTAAATACTCGCGTCTACCAAAAATCGTCGCAAAATACACAACATAAAACAAGCTGTAAGCGCAAAATAGCAAAAAATAAACATTAAAAACATCAAGGCGGCGTTTACAAGATCAAAACTCCAACAAATATGACTCAAAACCAACGATATAATAACATGATGAATATTATAATTAATTATAAATCGGCATTACACTCACAGATCAAATATCATAGCTTCCTAAACTGTCAAAGTGACATACTACAGAACACGCAAACAACATCTACCTAAACGAAATGCACAAATAACCCTATTATTATTATTATTATTATTATTATTATTATTATTATTATTATTATTATTATTATTATTATTATTATTATAGTTATTATTATTATAGTTATAATTATGATTATTTAAAAAAATGTGAACTATTTACAATCCTACCTAATACTCTAAACTACATTGATCATCGATTAGTCACGGTCCTACATATTTATTTACATTATTTATTGATGCTCATACCTGTGTGATGGAGGCATGCTGTCTCACCCTCCGGCCTAGGTCATGGTGAATTTAGAATTCCATCTTCAAGCTGATGTGGTATTCCAAATTTTTACACACGCAAATTTGACACATATTTGCCATGGCGTAACACACGCTTACGTTGACATAAAAACACTCGCATTTCTCGCACTCCAGTGAAGGTTAGACGATGCCACTGCAGACTCCTGTCGTGAAGTTAGACGGTCGTCTCGCTACCTGCCTGGAAATCACCTGTTGGTTTCCACACCGGTCTCTCAGCTTTTGTTTACACACACAGCTTATCGAACATTAACCCCAACGGGACGTAACTGTTTGTTCAAGGTCTGCCACTGCTGCCTTCATTAAAGAAAAGTCATTCTCCTCCCCGTCTGCCTTTACAAGTTTCTCCCCGTAAACATCTCGCTTGCCAAACAGTTTATTAAATGGTAAAGCAAGCTAAATACAGTTCCAATGTTGTGGAGAAATTTATGCTTATAACAAATGTGAAACTACCCGTGGGTTAGAGAGGTTTTATGTAATTATGCTGAAAACATGGACTTGTTCCTCTCGACTCGTAAAGTGAGTTTATTTAAGCCAAGTGTTGAAAGTGTAGCTCTTGTCTGTTGTTTCTGCATAAATAGCAAAAGTTTGTTAAAGTGTTCATTCCTGAAATGTTACTCTCCCAAGTGAAATAATACAAGGCCTTCTCAAAATGCCTACAAGTGTCTCTAATCACTTTCTTACCAGCCAAAAGTAAAGCTGACTAACTAAATTAGCTGTCACTCTCTGTCATACTGTCGCTCTGATTCGCACTGTCAAACTGAAGTTTCACTGAGATTTCTGAAGACACACTGAGACTTCAAGAAACACTGAGAATTCAACCCCCTGGTCGCTGGGTTTTGTAAAGAGTTCTCCCCCCACCTAGAAAATAGTTCCGTGGAAGGGATGTGGCGTAATGATCTAGCCCTCGGGAGCACTTTATCGTACATCCGTAGGTTAAGATTTTCAAAATTTATGTACAAAACTCCCTAATTTCGGTCTGACTTACATGTAATATTGCGTCGTGGGAAATGATCACAGGATAATCCACACGACGGCGCGCGTCATTGGTGTTATTTTCTTCCGGTGAATGGCTCCATCCTGCCATGACAGTTCATCCTTCTGGGCACACTTACTCCTCCGTGTGAAGTTAAATTTTATTAATTAGGCACTGATTAACCACAGATTCGCACTGATAATTTTCCAAATATTATAAAGAAATCAGGACACTGTTTTTCACCACCACACCGGGCTTCAGATAGCGAAATACTGCCTGTAGATTCCCGCTGTGACAGTTCATTCAAATTTAGAATTTTGTGATTGGCTGAGACTTTCGCGCTCTTCGTAGCGTGGATGCTTCCATTTCCTCCCAAGGATTGGCGGGTTTTGTCGTTGTCCCTTTTGTCCTAGCTAAGTAGGTCAGGCCTCAACGCGTGATTTTCTCATGAGAACCAACAGAAAGTCGCCACTCCTAGGCGGTGTCATAAAATTTATTGGAAGGAGTACTCAGGGTGGTTTACAAGTTGGACGTGCTCTAAGAAGAGTTTTGTGGATTTTACTCGCCGCCTGACTGGCGCCAGAAAGTTCCTTTGTGACTGCTGGACTCCCAGCCTCCTGTAGTATCCCATATGCGAAATATTCAACTTTTAATTTGTAAATTAATTACGTAAATTCGCTTATGGGTGCAATACCTAACTTAATGCCAAGGCCGCTTCCTTTCCGTTTCTTTCCAAGCTTCCCCTCCCTCCACAAGGCTCCTGTCCAGCCTAGCAGGTGGGGCCCCGTCTGGGCGAGGTACTGGTCCTACTCCCCAGTTGTATATCATGACCGAAAGTCTCGCGCTCGCGGTCACTGCCCTTGATGCGGTAGAAGTTGGATCCCTCGCTGAATCCAAGGGAAAAACCAACCCTGGAGTGTAAACGAATTAAGAATGAAAGACAAATTATTATTTATTTATTTCTTCTTTCTTTGCCGGGCTGAGTGGCTCAGACGGTTAAGGCGCTGGCCTTCTAACCCCAACTTGGCAGGTTCGATCCTGGCTCAGTCCGGTGGTATTTGAAGGTGCTCAAATACGACAGCCTCGTTTCGGTAGATTTACCGGCACGTAAAAGAACTCCTGCGGGACTAAATTCCGGCACCTCGGCGTCTCCGAAAACCGTAAAAGTAGTTATTGGGACGTAAAGCAAATAGCATTATTATTATCTTCTTTCTTTCCAATCACGCGTTTATGACTGTGTCGTCTACTCCGCAGTCCCATTCGCAGCAGTGTTCCACGAACCGTGTGCAGGGAAACCTTGACCTGCCATGACCGTTGTACCTGTAGGTGATTTCTTAAACTATGGCCCCGCGGTCGTTCTGAACAATGCGCGACACCCTCCGCTGGCCTCTGGCACCAATGAGCCGCTGTCCATATGAGAACAAAGTGAGGAGGGTACTCAGAATGAGGAGATAAAGTCTAAGTTAGGAATTAACTCGATGGATGAAGCAGTTCGCATAAACCGGTTTTGGTAGTGGGATCATGTGAGGCAAATGGAGAATGATGGTTACCTAGGATAATAATGGACTCGGTCATGGCGTGTAAGAGAAGTGGAGGGCAACGAAGTCGGCGATGGTGGGTCAGTTTCTAATGATCTAAATGTAAGAATTATGGAACTAAGCGAGGTCACAGAGCTAACTATAAACAGATTATTGTGGAGGTGTTTAGGAAATTTACAGACGCTTGCAGACTGAAGGCTGATAGGCATAACAGCCTATAATGAAGATTATTTCATTATTATTTATAGATTCGTTTTTACAATTATTTCCTGGTAACTAAATTCATAGAAGCATCCGTGGCTTAGGCGGCAGCGCGCCGGTCTCTCACCGCTGGGTTCCGTGGTTCAAATCCCGGTCACTTCATGTGAGATTTGTGCTGGACCAAGTGGAGGCGGAACAGGCTTTTCTCTGGTTGCTCCGGTTTTCCCCGTCATCTTTCATTCCGGCAACACTCTCCATCAACATTTCATTTCATCTGTCATCCAATAAGCATTGCCCCAGAGGAGTGCGACAGACCTCGGCAGCCGGCACAATTCCTATCCTCGTCGCCAGATGAGGTCTTCATTCATTCCAGCCCTGACCCTGTCAATGACTGGAAAACAGGTTGTAGGTTTTTCATTTTCAACTAAATCCATAGTTTCATGATGCACCAGGTGCTTCAGAGTAGTCGATTTTCGTTAGAAAATACGCATGTTTCGGCAACCTCTCTGCTCTATCTGTGCTGCGGGGCGATCTACTCTCAAGGAGAAAGCCTCGAGTAACTGAACGAAAAATAAAAATTAAATAAACAGTGCAATTTTGTTAAAGTAAAATACCGTGTTGCTTATGCGTAAATGTTGTACCTTTTTTGATGTGGGGCCACCAATGTCATCATGGATTCGTTTACGGACGAGTTGGCCGTGCGTTTGAGGGCGCGCAGTTGTGAGCTTGCATCCGGGAGATAGTGGGTTCGAAACCTACTGTCGGCAGCCCTGAAGATGGTTTTCCGTGGTTTCCCAATTTAACACCAGACAAATGCTTGGACTGTACCTTAATTAAGGCCACGGCCACTTCCTTCCCATTCCTAGGCCTTTCCTATCCCATCGTCGCCATAAGATCTGTGTCGGCGCGACGTAAAGGAAATTGTGAAAAAGAAAATACACAGCCGTTTGTTCCACACAAAGCTCTATGAGCCTCAAAATACTTTATTGCACCCTTGACAGTATGGCTGGCGTGTCACCTTCACTTACTTCCCGCTAAATTTTCTCCAAGGTAGTCCCTGTTATCAGGTAATATATAGGGCCCGGATTCATATGTACTAAAAACTCCGAAAATATGCATGCACATATGCACGAAAAATAAAACATATTGCAATTACCAAACACATGACTTAATTTTAACTCAGTGTTAAATTGATAAACAAGTTTCATTCCTTAAGAAAATGATGCATGGCAGTAGGATTCAACAGTTTTTCAATGTTTTCAGAAGTCAATGACATTCTGCTGTCAGACATAAGTAATTTATACGCTGAAAATGATCGTTGTACGTCGACGGACGTAACTGGGCAATACCTGTCACACCGGCTCTGACTGCTCGGAATATCCTTCTGGTAAAGACTTTAGGCAATTTTTACAGTTTAATCTGGTAAAACACTGCAATAGACGAAGAGCAATTTAACAGATGAACGCACTTGTTTAAGCAAACCGTGGGAGGCTACTGTAAGGAGAAGGAGGAAGGAATGTCAAAAAGAAGGAAATTGCTGTTGTAAAAAACGTCATTATCCATCTACGTACTTGTATGAACGACACTGAAAGCACTTTCCTTGATCAGGGAAGGTTTCTTATGTTACCAAGTAATGTGCAACATACAGATTTCATTAAATTTCTCATTTCGTTCAGAAATCTTAGATAATCGATCACATATAAGAGAAAAATATGTCTGTATATGCATTAATGTTCAAAATATGCTCTAACGTTCAAAATATGCATTTGCATATGCGCATATGCATTTTGAAAATGTCCGGACCCTAGTAATATAGCATTAGTTACGTCACTCATGTAGACCCACAAAAAAGAAAATACATTTAGTCAATTTTTCCCATGCACTAATAACATATCCACTAACCCGCCATTACTATAACACTACTGCTGCATTCAATTTTACAAACAACATGCAACTGGAACATTTACTAACGTTGTACCTTTTTTGATGTGGGGCCACCAATGTCATCATGGATTCGTTTACGGGCCACACGTGTAAATGTAATATTTTACACACTTTCCCTTGCTTCATTCTGGAGAACACACATATACCGTGTGATTCAGCCCCCTCAGCAATCCAACTAACATAAGACATCGTTATAAGGTGGCTATTTCCATCTACTGTATGGTACTAATGTTCAGTGAGCATATTTTGCGCATGTCCGGCTCCATGGCTAAATGGTTAGCGTGCTGGCCTTTTGTCACAGGGGCCCCGGGTTCGATTCCCGGCAGGGTCGGGAGTTTTAACCATAATTGGTTAATATCACTGGCAGGGGGGCTGGGTGTATGTGGCGTCTTCATCATCATTTCATCACGACACGCTGGTCGCCTACGGATGTCAAATAAAAAGACCTACCCCTGGCGAGCTGAACTTGTCCTCGGACACTCCCGGCACTAAAAGCCATACGTCATTTCACTTCATTTTGCACACGATTCTGAACCCTACCGACAGGATATATCTTCCGCTCGCAAAACATGACGCCTTGAAATCGTGTAGCGACGTTCTCTGACCATGTAACTACGTTAATTTCTCGTGCCTCGTCATCGGGTGTAACGAAGAGGGGGAATCTTTCTTTCTTTCTTTCTTTCTTTCTTTCTTTCTTTCTTTCTTTCTTTCTTTCTTAATATGTGTACCCTCCAGGATCGGTTTTTCCCTGGGACTCAACGAGGGATCCCACCTCTGCCATCTCAAGGGCAGTGTCCTGGAGCGGGAGACTTTGGGTTTGGGGATACAACTGGGAAGTAGGTCCAGTATCTCGCCCAGGCGGCCTCACTTGCTATGCTGAATAGGGGCCTTGCGGAGGTATGGGAAGATTGGAAAGGACAGGCAAGGAAGAGGGAAGCAAGCGGCCGTGGCCTTAAGTTAGGTACCACTCAGCCTCGGGAGGTCAACTGAGTAGACCCCGTTCCAGACCTACTACCACTTTTCAAATTTCGTGGAAGAGCCGGGAATCCAACCCGGGACTCCGGAGGTGGCAGCTAATCACACTAACCACCCACCACAGAGGCGGTCTTAATGGGAATGTCAATCGCCACAACATGCATTATATAAGTCCGGACAC